>NC_057805.1:374640667-374910910 GCF_018294505.1 Triticum aestivum
CTCTCTCTCACACACACACACCCCCCCACACACACACTAAGACTCCATCTCACACACACATGCTCTAGGCGGAGCATTTGTTCCTACCACCCTTCATCCAACCTTACCCGTATGATAAACAATCACCTTTATTTACTTGCATAACATGGACAAATTCCACTTTACTTTAGTAGTCAGCAAACTTATCATCTGTACCCTTATGAAAAACGAGTTGGCGGTGATGGTGTGCCTGCCATCTTGTAATATAGACCGTATGATCTATATCTGAGGATAGAAAGCAAACTATGATAATTTTACAAAAGATACCCGCACCTCTCTCCACATCATTATCTCCCGCAACCTCATTGCTCAGCAATTAAAAAAGGAATAAGTCTCTGGAACAATCTAGCATGCATGGTGGCCGCTGCCGCCTGCCGGTGCCATCCATCCCCATGCCTCCGCCCATTCCGACCACCAGTCACCACCACGCTCCACTCCTCCTCGCCTTATCTCTCATCTTTCATTTTTTCGATGACATTCTTGAGATACCAGTTTTCCGATAAAATTCTCGAGATATCATTAGTTTTTACACATGGGATTACTCCTGCATGGGTCAATCACAACAGGTGTTCTGTAAAAAATTCATATTGATGTTCCGTGCAATGCACGAGAATCTTGCTTGTAATTATATAACGCAAATCACGAGCAGGAAGTGACATTTTTTTGACACAACCATGTTAACATGCCCACGTAAATCACTAGCTAAAGTAAATACCATTATACTTATATCCCGATGCAAAAGGTTGAGTACATGTCCGAAGAGTAGAGTCACACACACGCACTCTGTCTCTCAGAATCTCTCTCTCACACACACCAGTTACATGACGCCCACTTAAGCAGACATGTATGTTACAATTTGTGCACCCGCGGGTACACGTGATGCTGCGCATTTATTTAAGCCGGAAGGCGAACCCAAACAGTAGCTGCATTCATTCCCCTCCCGCCGCCTCTTCTCTGGTCGCCGTCGCCCGGTAGCCATGGGCCGGCCAAAGGTAACAACATACGCCATACTCCCGCCGGAGCGACGCTTTAATATGGAAATTTTAGTGGTCATGCATGCATGTTTTTGTGCTAGCACTCCTATATAAGGGTTGACCGGTCGCTTCCCGCGGACTTGCGCGGGCGGTGGAAGAGGAAGGAGAAGGGAAACGGGCTGTGGAATAACGTTTTTACCACAATTTCTTAGGAAACTGAGTGCAATAATTGAGTAGTTTTGCAAACTACCAGTACTACATCTGAAACGGTTCAAAACCTATACTCCCTTGCCAGCGTGCGCTTCCCGCGTGAAACGGTCAGCGTCGCCCTGGAGCGTCATGCCGCATTAATGCCCGGCCAGAGCAGAGGCGACCTCTCACTGGCGCTGGCTTTGAAGTGGCGCGACGGCCGAGAGAGCGCCGCTTCCCGGTGCACGCGACTGCTCCGCGTCGAGACTGGCCATAGGCCCTGTTTGGATCCATGGGTTAGAGTTAGTTTGAGCTAGTTGGGGCTCAAATAGCCCTAAAGTATCCAAGCATGAGGGTTTAAATTGGAGCAAGTTGCACCGAACCCACCAAAAAAAAATTAGCCCACCCAAGAGGTGCTAACTGGAGATAGTTCTCATTGGGACCACTGAAAAATCACTTTTCTCTCTCCATGAAGTGCATTTATTGTCAATCTAACCCTGTCACCCAAACACCTCTTTGGCTACAGTTAGTTCAGGGTTAGTCATGAGTTAGTCTAACCTCTAGCTAAGTTAGAGTATCAAACAGGAGCAGTATAGGACATGCAAGTTGCTCAAAGCATACAGGCAAATTCGTACGTGAAAGGAATTTTTTTGAAAACGGAACGTGAAAGGAATTTTTTTAGAATGCTCTTGGCATGTCGCTAACATGTGATAGTTAACCGACCTCAATAGACGGCAGAAACAACAGCCCGCCGCACTTTGATAGAGACGAGGAGGGAGAAGCGATACAGGCTGCTGGATTACTAGAGATAGGTGTCGCACGGAAGCCAAGAAATATGGTGATAGCATGGGTTAGCCATGTACTAGTATGATGTAACTACACCGGGCTGCCGTGTTTCGTACTCTTCCAGTCCACTGTGGAGATGATTGGTTAATTTTATATCGCTGAATAATATTAAATATTATGAGTGCAGACGCTCCACCACGAGGTTCCTTGTTCCTTCTCGGTCGTCCGGAATCTATGTTCTTCCACTCTAATTTTTTTACGTGAGCTTTGTTCATCCTTTTGCCAACACGCGAGACATCTAGCATCAAGGTGCACGTGTCATGCAAGGATCGTTCCATCTATATGAAGAACACGTGGGACTGGAACTACGAGACGGACATGTACCCAGGAGTGGACGTACGAACCTGAGTAATGTAGCGCAGTAAGTGAAGTAGAAAGGCACAAATGGTATGAACATGCGTGGCATATAGGGTGCGTTTGGTTGCGTTCTCGTCTCAGCATAGTTGTTCCCTCTTCATGCATGCTCAACTCAACACCCCTCTTCATGCATGCTCTCTTCATGCATGCTTCTAGTGTATTTGTGCTAAACTAGTGTGGACTCATGCACCCTCCATACACTCTACCAAACACCCAAAAGTAGGTTGAGAAGGGAACTCTTGGGCGGCATTTGTCTCTTACTATGTACTGCCACTAAATGTTGTACGTGCAATGCACGGTGATGTTATGGAGTACGTGCCTAAGTACTCTACTACTACTATATTAGTTGGAGGCACATATTAACTTTTATATTTGTTTACGTGTATGCCCCGAGACCTTCCAACTCGACGTGTCTTTCTCTCCAGGTCGCACTTTGTATCGTTCATACCACTAAGTACTACTACGTGTGGTCTCCGACATAGAAGTGGAAGAAGTGGAGACGCTCTACCACGCTGTTTTTTTACGCTGGGCTCTACCACGCTGTTCATGTCCCACTCTTTTCGCTGACGTGTGGGACATCCAGCACGTGCCGTGTTTGGCACCCTTCGTCGTAAGAGTTGAAGCGCTAGCATTCATCAGAAATAAAAAATAATTATAAATCGGCAGTGATACTATTTTTTTGCGAACCAATCAGCAGTGATACTATACCACGCGGTTTCCTTGCTCCTCGATATCGGAAAGAATACTTCCGTTCGCCAACATGTGGGACGTCGACCATCCTGGTCCACTTGCCATGCACGCAGAACTCCAAGGGAGAGTCACCCAGGTCGTCGCGCCGCAGTAACAATGACTAATGAGCCGTCAAATCACAGGCCCACTTCCCACTTTGAAGTTGCTCGGACGAAGGAACCATCATGACTTCGTTGAATTCCGCTTCTTGAAGAAAACTACTGTACCAGCAGTACTGCTAGCTACAGTAGTTACTCCAACAGAGGCCTCCTTTCATTCATAGGATAGGAATATGAAAATCATAGGAAGTGAGATGATATGCATCTCAATTCCTATAGAGAAAGAGATGCCATTTGATGCTTAGGATAGGAATTTTTCCATTTAGTCTAGGCTAATGTACTGGTAATTTGCTCTAAAAACTACAGTAGTAACTAGTAGTATTGGTACATGCTCGTACTCAGACACAGACACACACACTAACTACTAGTACTACTACTTCTCACATGCTGGCCAGACACCGTCGTTCTCCTTCCCGGCTTTGTCGGCGACACCCCACCGTGCTTGGATCTCCGCCGACCTCTCCACAGCAGCGCGTGCGTCCTTTTCTTTCTTGCGGCGGCGGGCCTCTCTTTTCTCTAGTGCTTTCTGACTTTTCTGCTCCCTCTGTGCGGCTTTGGCCGCCTCTTGCTCTACCGCCCATTCGGCCATGGCATCTTCAAATTCCTCCCACATAGTTGTGAGGTCGCGAGCGGCGATGAACTCGGCACGGCGGGATGCCATCGCTTCCCTACCATTTTGTGTGCGGTCGTGGGCGGCGAGGAACTCGGCGCGGCGGGATGCCATCGCTGCCTTACCGGTTAGTGTGCGGCGCGGTGGCATGAACGACGCTTGGTGAGAGCTCTGGGGTGGAGTGGCCGGACAACCGTATAGTGCATTGGTTTGTCAAGAGCTCAAGGACAGAAGACGGAGCAAATTTGGATTCCCCTTCAACCCTGGTCATTCATTACCGAGTAAAATGCATTGGCGGTCATCGAACTTGTCTTGATAGCTCACTTTGATCATTGTATATGAGATATGGTGATTATACGGTCACTGGCTCAGCGTATAGCTCCGTATTTGTCTGGTTGACAAGTCAAACAGTCCGCATGCGCCTCATCAGCTCGTGTTCTTTATCTATCTACGCGGGCCTACTTGTCAATGGAGAAAGAAATACTGTAAAAACCAAAATTATGCGTATGTGGGGAATCAAACCACGGACTCGTCGCTGCAACACACCCTCGTCAGCCAAATGAAAATGAAATACTTCGCGTTAGACACTCATGCTCACGCTGTCAAAGCATGCTAATACATGCACGTCACCCACTAAATCAAAGTCCTGCTCATGGCGCAACGCAAACGGCGAGCCCATCACCTGTGCGCCCCGGCGGTGCCTGACATTACTGTTTAGACGTTTGATGGAGGCCTACGCGAACGCCGAGCATGTATTCACCTGGCTCAATACCAACGGTCATACTCGGACCGCCTTGCTCATGTATATCGTCCATCACAACGACAATCTATAAAACAGCCTAAGCTAGAGAGGGTACTATGGTAGTATGGTACGGAGTATGTACTATCGTGAGCGACCGATCTTAGTGCCACTGCACACCAAAACCCCTTCCATCGCTAGCGCGCGCTTCCCGCCTGAAACGGTCACCATCTCTCCAGAATGTCAATGCCGCATTCACCGGACTTAACTGCAGGTGCAATTGGTGTGTCACTGACATGCGGGCCAGATGCCCGTTGGGCCCACATGTTAGTAACCCAAACGCATCTGCAGTTAAGTCATTGAAGCAGCGTCCGCATTCACGCCCGACGAACCTACTCCGGCGCTAGTTCTCCATCCGTCTGCCGCGGCTCATTGCCATTCGCCCGCTATATTAACTTGAGCCCCAGCTCCCAGCCATAGCCAAAGACCCACACTTATTCTCCTCCGGTCCCTTCCTTCTGTCGGCACCACTTCAACCATGGCCTCCTGGCGCTCCGAAGCTCTCTTGGACGTACTGTCGCAGGAGCAGACGAGGGACATCGGCGGCTCCGCTCCGGGCGCGCTCCAAAGCTCTCTTCGACGTATTGTCGCAGGAGCAAACGAAGGAGATCGCCGGCACCCCCCGGCCGCCCTCCGTCGCCACGACCACGAAGCCGGCGCGCATGCACGGGCGCAGCCGGCAGCGAGGAAGAGCAGTACACGGTAGGTCGCCGCCGCTTTGGAGGAGGAGGTTATCGAGGCGGACGAGGAGGAGGCAAAGGAAATGGCCGGCTTTCTCGGGTTCATGGCCGGACATGGTGGTCGGGCGCCGGCGATCGTTTAGATTAGGTTTACAGTAGGTTTTAGTACGGTTTGTGCGAAATATGTAATGAATTTCGTCCAGTTTGTAGGAAAAGTTTTCGAAATGTAATGAATTTCATCCGGTTAATTTGAAATTTGCTTTGTTTGCACGAATTTCGTCCGGTTAGTTCATATAGTTGTCGAAAGGTATGCGGGCAGCATCACATGGCATCCATCAGTGTCCTCGGACAGATGCCGGTGTAAATTTGTGGGCCAGCGCTGGAGATGCCCTAACTATCATGCTATAATCGCTAACAATCCTCCATTATTTGGCAGGGAACAGTTATCCCTCGATCAAAATCAGATCCGCGGTGTTTCGCACTCCTCCCGTGTAAGAATGTAAACTCTTGCTTACATAAAAATGGAGCAAGAGGACGGCACTATAGCACGTCATATCACTCGAACTAGCCCGCCTAACGAGCGGGAAAGCACCACCCTCGTCATTTTGTTCTGGATTTCTATCGATCGATCGCGCGAAAATGTTATGCTTCGCAAGTTCTAAAGGAAAAGGCGGCACACTTACGACTCGTACGCGTCGCAACCCCGACAGTCCGGCTCGCACGCCGCTCACCAGAGGGGACACGCGTTGTCTTGCAATTTCACTGACATGTGGGACCGTAATTGAATAAACCATCGATAGCCGAAATCTAATCGCTCGGCAGGCGTCGGCTGAGAAGAGAGAAACGGGAGAGGGAGAAGAGATCGCCCGCCCGCCGCGCATGGACTCCAAGAAATATATGGTGATAATGTGAGGTGGGCCATGCTGGAGTCCGGACCGCTTTCGGAGCCCGCTCTCACTGTCCTGGCCCCTCAAGACGCCAGTTGCCCGCCGCATGCATGCATAGCAAGTAGTACTCCTTATGTGTAGGAGAGAGAGGCATTGACAAAGTCAAGGAGTGGGCTCTGCAAGAGCCCGTCTCTAGACGTGCTCCTAGGTATAAAAAAATAATTCTAAAAAAGGCATAAAAACAATTGTGTCTTAAAAAAAGAAAGGTAAAAAACTTTTGAGAGGAAATAGATAGAGAGAAAGTGAGAAAAAGCTGTAACCTGGGCATTACATGAGGAAGGAGGGAGTGGTGCACATGCCAAGTTCACTGGGCTGCCGTGTTTCACACTCCGCTGTCGTAACAGTGGAGACAATAGCTTTCATCAAAAATAAACAATGAATACTCGTTGCTCGTCCTCTATATCGGAAAGAATACTTTCATTCGCCGACATGTGGGACGTCGACCATCCTGGTCCACCTGCCATGCACAAAATTATCCTGGTCTACCCCGGTCGTATAGCAGGCCCAACCTTTCCCACTGTAAGTTGTTCGGATGAAGGAACCATCATGACTTCGTTGAATTCCGCTTCTTCAAGAAAACTTACTGTACCCGCAATACTGCTACCACACGTGAAGACTGGACGGCACTGTACCACGTCATATCACTGAAACCCACTAGGCCAAACTAGCCCGCCTAGGTCATCTATTTTGGAACGGAGGGAGTACGTCACTGCACTGCTATGATTTTGTGTTGCACGTTCTCTATACTTTTGCTACGATTTTCCTACCCTATGAACCAAATGAGGCCTGAATGTATGTCGACTATTGTCTGATCGATCGCTAAGCCTACAATTTTAGGAGCTAGGGCTATTGGTCGATCGATGAGGGATAAGTATAAGCGTACCACGAGCTCATCAGCCCCAACGTTTCTCTTCGGTGAGTGTTTTGCAAGTACTATAGCTCGCACAGTAGCTAGCCTACTAACACCAAGAATCATCAAACAAGCCCTGCTGATATGATAAACAGTTCAAACTTACATCTAAGCATGCCATATATTACATCAAAAGCTAGTGAGGATACATCTGTTTCCATAACTCAGAGAGGGTTCGCATGATTCATCGCATGATTCACTATCAAACAAAAGTAGCAAGATCTGCCCACACAAGACAGTGCACTAGCCCTAAGATGGTTTGATAACATGCATCGTTCTGGTAATTAAACACAGGGCAATGCAAACTACCCTGAAGGATTAGCGCGACCAACTATTTCTTGTCATCGATCTCTCGGGCAATGACCACAGCACGGACAGCGGCATGGGAATCGATTTCTGGGGCGATGTCCACAGGACTGACCGTGACATCGGAATCGATCTCTGGGGCGATGTCCACAGGATGGACAGCGGCATCAGAATCGATCTCCGGGGCGATGCCAACAGGACGGGCCACGACATCGGAATCATCAAGGACGTCCACCGGCACCTGCACAACCCTAACATATTAGCAAGCACATTGCAAATAATCAAAAACCACAACTATGGTAATAAGCCATTATTTTTTACCTTGTGCAGCTCACTGGGGGATCTCATCCCTCCGGGGCCATCTCCTCGTCCTCGATGGGGGCCATCACCTTGCCAGGGGAATACTGCTTCTCAACGGCGACTATCTCCTCAAACTCGGTCTTGAGCCTCACATAGGTGGCAATCAGAGTTCCTGGGGTAGGCACGGTGGGGCCCTTGCTGTTCTTCCAACTTTCTTTGAGGAGTTCGTCCGCCAACGTCCTCAACTCTTTGGCCAGTGCTTGTTTCTTGGAGTTCTTCGTCTCCATGGGTTGGCCCGCCAACATGGTCAACTCGTTGGTCGGTGCTCGCTTCCTCGAGATCGTTGTCTCCAGTGGGTTGTCCGTCGGCAACTCTTTGCCTAGTGCCCCAGGATCCATCAATGAACTGACAAACAAAAAGCAATCAAAACGAAACCACAATCGCAATGAAAACGGGAAAAGAATAGGATGTGAGAATCGGTCGGTGCTTTGCAAAAAGAAGATTCTTGGAATGAAAATATAGCAGCATAACTGATTCGCCCACCTTTCCTTCGTTGGTACAGAAGAAAAATGGCAGAAGTGAGTAGCCTGGAGTGAGGTTTTCTTCAAGAAAGGGAAGAAAGGGCTTGAACGAGCATTCCAGTGAAATGATGGTTGCTTCGTCCAGTCCAACTTGGAGGCCACCTTACCACTGCTGGTAAAGGTGTGGGTTTTGTGATATGACGGGTCATGACGGCCACACCGGGGTGACAGGTGAGTCTCGACTGTAGCACCTCGCTGTGATTTGGTGCATGGCACACGGGCCCGGATGCTTTGAAATGTCCCGCATGTAGATAGAGCGGCTAGTCATATAGGAGTGCTCAATATTGTGCACCGCAACCAAGGCGGAGAGGAAAACGAGAGAACTATGTAATTAATGCATGAGTTTAATTAGGGTAGTTTTGTAAAGTACGCGATTCATTCCTCCAATCGCAAAATGCCTTGGTTCATGAGATTTGAGATTTGAGCCCTATAAACCGGAAGGGAGGGAGTACTGCACACGGTGTAGTCTAGTCACTTGTTGAAATCTCTAGAAAGGCAAATACTCCTTTCCGGTTTACAGGGCTATACTACTCCCTCCGTCTAGGTGTGTAAGTCATCTTACGAAAACCAAATAGTCCCAAAACACTTCGGCGCGGTGCATTAACTTCTACCTTGTTTCTTGTTTCTTGACATATCAACCAATAAGAGATGAGAGGTGTGCATGCTTTTAATGACTTTCAATGGCTAGTTCATTGCATGCAATGCTATTAATTAGCAAATAAACATTGGTGACCCCAGGAGGAAACAGTGCTAAGCGCGTGGACCTATGCAGAATGAGTATCAACCAATGGATAATGGAGTTTAATTGTTAAACAATAGCAATTTTGTCTCATGCAAGAGCCTGGCTAGTACTCCAAGGAACCGCACCACGCGAGCGTTCGCAACTGCCATGTTCGGGTTGCGCTTGGCTCTTCGCCTCTTCGAGAAGACGAACAATGATGTTACTCCTACTTCTACAGTATCAAATCCACTGCTGCATGTCCGTCCACCTCGTGCGGGAGGGATAGCGTGTAGCGAAAGCTTCTACTTACTGCTCCTGCCTTTGCGTCTATGACAGGTGGGCCCAACAGGTGGTTGGCCCTCCTGTCATGCAGCCAAAGGCAGGTGCAGTTAAGGCACCGGAGCTCAGTACGCGAGGGAGAGGGCGTTGTAGTAATCAAATTTCTCGGTCTTGTACGAGTTGACGTGACACATCAAAGCACTGCACTCGATATAAGTCTTTTTACACATTTAAAATGGGCTACTTCGTATGTAGGAGTAGACGTATTCTGCTTCGTATGTTGTCACTTGTTGCAATCTCTAAAAAGACTTATATTTGGAAACGGAGGGAGTACAACGCATGCATGCATGCCGTGACTTTCCTTTTGATACTTGCATGTGTTGATTTGATGCACCTTGCCAAATTTTGACTATAAATTTAACTAACCAAATTTTCATGCATGTCACAAAAAATTACGGGGCTGTTTGGATTGTGACTATGTTTGTCTTATGTTGCCACATTATTTTTCCCACACTTGCCACACTTGCCTAACCTGAGTTGCTCAAATTGTTAGACACACTTTGGCTTGCCTAAGGGAATCTTGCCACAATTTTTGTGCCTATGACATATGGGGTTCACTGCTAATAAAAAAATTCTTGTCTTAGGTGTGGCTTATAAAAAAGACTTATATTTAGGAACGGAGGGAGTAGAAAATATAAATAATAATGCATGTTGGGGCAACCCACGTTTCCGCTAATTTTAGCCGTGGGCTTTTTCACAATTTTTACGAGGGGTTGGTTGTTCATTTAATGGAGGGACTTGTAGTACCAGACTTGAACGATACAAAGTGCGACCTGGCACACCGTAACACCACTTGGAACAAGCGGGTAGCTATCTCAAAAAACAATCAACAACTAAAAAAACCGCGACCTGGCATGTAGTAGTACACAATTTTAAACGATTGTTTTGATGGAGTGAAAAAGGAAAACTACCCTACTACGTATATATAGGCCGGAGCCTCCGCGCTTGCTTGCTAGGGTTGCTCTATTCACACACTCTCATCCTCTCCAGATCTAAACAAGATAGGGGTAGTAACACTGTCTTTCTCCCTTCAAAAAACACTGGCTTTCTATCCTCACCGCTGGTTACAGATCCGGACGTATCCCCCTCCGCCGGTGAAGGGGAGGAGGGGCAGCGTTTAGGCCGTCGTCGACAGCGAGGGAGGAGACCCACTGCCGGCCGCACCGTTATCTCTGGCCGAGCGCCAGCGCGGGAGGTCCTCCGATCCCTTCGTCATTGCCTGTGGGCGGATCCGGCCTCCCACCGCCCACCTATCCACATCCCGACGACCTTCAGGTATATCTTCGTTCGAAACCGCCTTAGCTCTACTTCCCCAGCTCACTACGTCGCTACATGTGCATCGTTTTCTACCTCTCAGCCCCTCTCGATCGGATGGTCCAACGTCACATATTTTTTCTTCTATTGTTAGAGGTAAAGCTACTTCATGGAGTCGAATCTTTACTCCCTCCGTCGGAAAATACTTGTCATTGAAATGGATGTATCTAGATGTATTTTAGTTCTAGACACATCCATTTTGATGACAAGTAATTCCGGACGGAGGGAGCGCTTGGTTCAAACAAGAAATAAAGTGGGGGTGGGGGAATTTAGTATGTACTCCCTCCGTTCAGAATTACTTGTCTCGGAAATGGATGTATCTAGAACTAAAATACATCTAGATACATCCATTTCTGCCACAAGTAATTCCGAACGGAGGGAGTACATCGGACTTGGTACAAACAGGAAGGAAAGGGAGTGAAAGTAGTACAGACTGGTCATCCAACTGGTCTCTTGGTCGAAAAGGGAAATATAGGGGTAACGATGTACATAGTGGTATGACCAGGACTAGATTTGCTATCCACACATAGGAGTAGGTGGCTAGAGTGAACAAAAATGGGACCAACCCAGATATGTTTCTTGGATGTTTGTTTCTCGGGGCAACAAACTATGAATCGCCACTTTATGCCCCTGTTTACGTACATGGTGCTGGACTGCTGGACTGCTGGTGCACCCTCCGTTCAGAAGTGACTTTTGTGTTGTTTAACTGGAATGTCAGAATGGAACAGTTGGTTCATTTTGGTGGAACTGCACAAAGGGAGATCTGTGTTCCAATCCTCATCATCCATATTGGCGCCATAACCTTCCTTTAGGTAAGAATGATATTTAATGCATGTGTTCATCTCTATTTTTCGACTGCCATGAGAAAATAATGATGTTTTTTACTAGTACACTTGTACTCCCTCACTGACAAAACCAATTCTGAATTAGAAGGCCAATCATGTACTTGGTTTCACCAACTGGTGAGGAGAAAGAGAAACAGAGCATGAAGAGGAAGAAGAAGAATAAACAGTGCCAAGGCGATCTTGCTGAAGCTAGAGGCCTCAGTCGAGGCCATTCAAGGGCTCCGGCAACGACTACCTTACATGTGAGACGATCTTCCAGGGAGCCCTTCCACTTCTGCTGTCTCACTTAATTAATTAGGAGTACTTAAGTAGCACTAATTTATTACTGCCTAATTTTCCTGTTGGAGTTAAACAAATCTTTAGTAGGACCCTATGCTGAATCATGTACGTGTGTATGTTTGTCTATGGAGGTGAATCATGTGGTGGAGCAGGGAGGGAATATTATTAGTGTCATGACATAATAGTGCTATTGTTTTGCATGTCAATTTATTGCCATTGGTTCAATGAGGCAATGTTTTGCGTATTGTCCATCATGAATTTGATGCTACTGTTTGAGTAATATGCTAATGTCTTCCTATCCTTTCTCACTAAGCTAATGAAGGTTTCACCTTGTTCCTACTTGTGCAAACAGGGATCATGTTGTGCCAATCATACATTTTAGTGGAACTACACAAGACAATACAATGAACTGTATCCCAGCCAGTGCTTTAACTCTGCTGGAAGTTCTTGATAATCCTTTCGATATAATCTCAGCACTGGTAAACAAGAGTGATTTCAACCATACATTTGAAGTGCACAAAAATATATACTATTGTGTGATTCCAGTGAGTGCTTTATCATCTCTTATGGGACTACATGAATAAGCTTTTTTTCTCAGGTTGGTACGGGCCTAAGGCCTTCATCCATATTAGTTTGCTGTCATCTCTATTTGTATCGTGCTACTGTCATGAGAAACTCCTTTATCTTTGCACGTTAAAGTTTTGCAACCTATGATAAATGGCAATGCTTTGAGTGTTGAGTTGAGCTAATTGGCACTGATTAAATAAACTAATACCTCTCTTTAAGCAAGACTACTATGTTGCTAACTTTACCCATTAAGATAATGAGGGTGCTTCTATTTGTTAGTGTATGTTTCATCAACTAGTCCCACTATTACAGTAATCTCACTCTCTCAATATATGTGCCAACAGGGATGCTCGATTTTGGTGGAACTGCACAAAAACTTTGGGTGCTTCATTGCCTCGACAGCTTCCGTCCTTTCCTGTCAGTCGCTAATCTCCGCTTGCTTTCTTCCTTTGCTGTGAGTCGCTTGGCTTATCTCGGCTTCCAGTCAAAGGAAATAGTAATTCATATGCTACCTCACACAGGTTGGTACTGGTCTTTATCCTGATTATTGTGCCTGTCATATGTATTGGTAATTTGGTATTGTGCTACTGTTTGCCGATTTCAGAAAGGAGTAATTTGGAGCCTGAACTCGCAGGCAAATCATTACATCGGGTGATTTCAGTAGAACTGAAGAAAATGATCAGATGGACAGGTACTTATGCTGCTGCTATGTACTCCAAAGTTCACTCAGACAAGCATCGATGTTGACAAGAAGTGCATATATTCATTCGAGTATCAACCGGCCTCAACCAATTGTCAAACTCCAAGTATTAGGAGAGTGAACCCCTAAAATATTGCTTGGTGCATAGCCCAGAAAAACGCAGTCCAGTCTTTGGTCCCAACTTGTGCCTTTTGGTTATCGGCACATATGGTAGCGAACTATATGGCATGGAGTCTAAAGATTCCAGACAAGTTGGTTGACGTGTATATTCATCTGGCACTTAATCAGTCTGCACGCCAAGGATGCTCCATTTCAGTTGAACCGCACAAAAAATGTGGGTGGTTCATTTTCTCAACCGCCTCCTTTCTCGTCTGCAATGTAGAATTTTGGCGAGATACAGGACCAAGATGAGCCAGTAAAGTAGTTGGATGAAAGTAGTGGCCAAGTTGCTCAAACCTCCCTCGGCACGAGGCCACTATTTGAGGATAAAACTACAAGCAAAGTTCAGATTGTCTGTGCTGCCTCTTATGTACTCGAAACTTTACTCGTACAAGAACTAATTTTAGCAAGAAGTACCTTCGATTGAACACCATTTACCAGTCTGTACCCTAGGTAATTAAAGTTTGTCCATGGATCATATTGGCTGTGATCTCAATCATTTGGATGCATAAACATACTGAACATGTGTATATCTGAATCTTTTTGTGAATTATGTATGAATATTGTCGTGTGATCTATCAATCATTTGGATGCATAGATATGCTGAGCTTGTGTATATATGAATCTTTTGAGTTGTTGATAGTGAATGTTGGCTATGAATATGAACGTGTCCTGTGAACCTGAGTTTGATATGAATGTTTACCTTTTATGTTGTATTTGTGTGTGAACTTGTTAGTATGCCTACTGTGGGGTATAAAACGCAGGTCTCTTATAAAAGTAATGTTGTGTCCAATATATGTTTTCCCTTCTAACCACATTATATATATTTATATTATTACTATTATCGTATATTTTATAGAGACTTATATATACATTATAAAAACATCCCACATGTTATTAACTTATAAAAGTAAATGTTTAACGGAAGTTGGCAAGGAAAATCCTGGTTGTTTTTGACTCACAGGCAAGGAAAATCCCGGTGATTGCGTACAAAAGCTTGCGAAGATTTTAAGGACCAATTTAATAATAACGCGCTCATTTTTATTTTGAGCAATAACTCGCTAATTTCTTAATTATATATATAAAAAAATGTGCCTCTCCGGTTTATTCTTTGATATTAATTGCTCCTTCTAACATAACATTATATATATAACGAGCCCACCTAATACATGTATTTCAAGGAAGTGCAAATGGGTTGGGTTTTCTTAGAAAATATAAATGGGCCTGATTGACGCGAAATTATTTGTTCACCCAGCCCAGCAAATGGACTGTACATTCTAGAAAACATGGGTTAAATATATGCCACATTTTTGCAGGCTGACATGTGGGCTAATAGGTCGAAGCCTACGCAGGGCGTTGTCAACTTGGTCAACAAATGATTGTGTCATCCACAGCCATTGGATTTATATCCAACGGCCGGCATGCACCTTCAATCTCTCGTCTTCTTCCTCCAGCGTCGCCGGGACCGCCTGGTCCGGCCTCCGGCGGCTAGCGGCTCTGCTTAGCACGCATCGCTGCGAAGCACTACCCCACCGCCGGCCAGGCTATCCCTCCACCCCTCGACACCTCCTGTTATTCTCCACAGACTACAGCACCACGCCACAACATAACCAGTTATAACCCTTCTCCTCCTCTTAATCTGCGACTCCACTGCCGCGTTTTCCCATCTCTGAGTCGTTCCCGTCCGGGGTCTCGCCGTCGTCCACCGCCTCGCTGCGTTCGGTGCGGCGTGGTCAACAAATGAGAGTCATCGGAAGAGGACTATACGTGGAGAGCCTGACGGCTGGGACCCACGAGGTCCATGGTCGCACGCAAGGAAAGTTCCTCCTTATTAAGCTAAAAAAAATGTTTCCTCCACCTGACAGCTGGGACCCACCGGCTGTATCTTCGCACGGAAGGAAGTGCCGCCTTGTTTTGCGAAAAAAATATTCATCCCGTTGACAGCTGGGACCCGTCAGATTTGGTGACTGACTTGTGGGCCTACTAAGCGGACGTGTACGCACGGCTTTGTCAACTTAATCAACAAATGATTCTAGCAGCTGGACCGTTGGATGTTAATCCAACAGCCGTGCTCCTTCTTCAACCTCTGTTCTTGCTCCTGTCTCCCGTGGGCGGCACCGCGGCTGTGCTGCCGCGCACCCAAAGCAGTGAAGTTTCCCACTCCTCTCCATCTGCGACTCCAATGCCCCATCTTCCCCATCTCCGGGTCGTTCCAGTCTGGGTGCGCTCGGCACGTTGTGGTCAACGTGGTCAACAACCAAGAGTCATCGGAAGATGACTGTACGTGATAGGCTGACAGTGGGGACGCACCACACCCATGGACACATGCATGCAATGGAACGTGGCGAGGTCAACATGGTCAAGGAACGACTTCCATCGGAAGTATACTGTACGTGGAGAGTCTCAGCTGGGTCCATGGCCGCAGCAAGTAAGTGCCTCCTTATTACGCGGAAAATAATGATTCCTCCAACTGACCGCAGGGACCCACTGGACGGGCCACCGTATTTTGCGAAAAAAATGTTTGCCCCCTGACTGTTGGGATCCACCTGACGGGCCACCGTATTTCGCGAAAAAAACGTTCCCCCCGCTGTCAGCTCGGACCCATCGGAAGTGCCTCCTTATTACGCACAAAAAAATGAATACTCCCCCGGCTAGCAGGGACCCACCTTGGTGGGAGGCTGACTTGTGGGCCTACTAAGTTGACGGGGACGAAGGGCTTTGTCAACTTAGTCAATATGAACGATTCTAGCTCCAGTGACCATACGATGTCCATCCAACGGTTGTAGTGCTTCTTCAACCTCTGGTTTTCTTGCTCCAGCCGCCCAAAGCAGCGCCGGTCATGCCGCATGCTCCTGCCTCCCGTGGCCGGCTGTGCTGCCGCAGAGGCCTCACCGCCCCTACTATTCCAACCGCTGGCCAGGCCCTGCGGCGACGACAGCCTCACACCGCAACCGAATCAGTGAACCCTCGTACTCCTCTCCGCGCGGGCTTCCACTGCCGCGTCTTCCCCGGCTCCGCGTCGTCCCCTTCCTAGGCCTCGCCGTCGTCCACCGCCGTGGTGCTCTCCACGCGGCATGGTCAACGTGGTCAAGGAACGACTTCCATCGGAAGAGTACTGTACGTGGAGAGGCTGACAGCTGGGTCCACGGCCACAACCTAGTTTTTTTTGTGATTTGCCAAGTAAGTCGCTTTGCCAGGCCTGTTGGGCTGCAAATCTTTCAAGACGAGGAGAGCTTTCATTCGGCTGGCCGAGAAAATGGCCCATCAGTAATGAGAAATGGGCTGTACATTTTTAAAACACATCAAACCGGCAATTAGTTTCAAATATCTTTTTTTTTCATTTCGATATTTTAAATTACATTAATTTTTATGCGTGGAGAATTTGTTGGATTTTATATTGATATACATTTATTTTTTAAATCAGTTTGAATGTGAGTCAAAATTTCGGGATTAAAAACAGTTCGGACCGCACCGAAATATGCAAAATTTCGTATAATTTTTTAACCGTGGCCACAATATGGGCTGTAATGCTAACAAAAAGAATATGGGCTCCAAAAAAAACCTTAATAATTAGCAAATGGGCTGTAAATTATTAGAAATAATGGCAGATGGGCTGTATGCTGTTTTCCACAGATTTTAGGCTTTCCTAAAAAAAGGTTGACGCACAAGCAGTGACTGTTGGATGGCCATCCAATGGCGGTCGTACTTCTTCAATCTCTGCTCTTCCTGCTCCAGCTGCTCAAACAAGCGCTGGCGGGACTGCCTGCTCCCTCCTCCCCGCGGCCGGCTCTGCTGCCGCGCAGGCCTCACCACCCCACCATACTCCCATCGCTGGCCTAGCCATCCCTCTACTCACCCACACCTGCTGTTATTCTCCGGCGACGGCAGACGAACCAGTAAACCCTCGTACAGTCGTACTCCCCTCCGCGTGGGAAACAACTGCCGAGTCGTCCCTGCCTCCGTGTCGTTCCCTTCCTAGGCCTCGCCGTCGTCCACCGCCCTGGTGCTCTCGGCGCGGCCTGGTCAACGTGGTCAACGACCGACATGCATCTGAAGTGGACTGTACGTGGAGAGGCCGACAGCTGGGTCCATGGCCGCACGCAAGGAAATGCCTCCTTATTACGCACAAAATAATGATTCCTCCACCTGACATCAGGGACCCACCGAAAGGGCCTCTGTATGTCGTGAAAAAAACGTTGCCGCCGCTGACAGCTCGGACCCACCAGCTATATCTTCGCACGCAAGAAGTGCCTCCTTATTACGCACAAAAAAATGAATACCCCCCTGCTAGCTGGGACCCACTATGGTGGGAGGCTAACTTGTGGGCCTACTAAGTTGACTGGGACGGGGGCCTTTGTCAACTTTAGTCAATATGAACGATTCTAGCTCCAGTGACCGTATGATGTCCATCCAACGGCCGTAGTGCTTCTTCAACCTCTGGTCTTCTTGCTCCAGCCGCCCAAAGCAGCGCCGGTCGTGCCGCATGCTCCTGCCTCCCATGGCCGGCTGTGCTGCCGCGGAGGCCTCACCGCCCCCTACTATTCCCACCGCTGGCCAGGCCCTGCGGCGACGGCAGCCTCACACTGCAGCCGAACCAGTGAACCCTCGTACTCCTCTCCGCGCGGGCTTCCACTGCTGCATCTTCCCCGGCTCCCCGTCGTCCCCTTCCTAGGACTCGCCGTCGTCCACCGCTCTGGTGCTCTCGGCGCGGCGTGGTCAACATGGTCAAGGAACGACTTCCATCGGACGTGGACTGTACATGGAGAGGCTGACAGCTGGGTCCACGGCCGCAGCAAGGAAGTGCCTCCTTATTACGCGGAAAATAATGATTCCTCCACCTGGCAGCTGGGACCCACCGGACGGGCCACTGTATTTCGTGAAAAAAAAACGTTTCCCCCTAACTGCTGGGACCCACCAACTACATCTTCGCACGCAAGGAAGTGCGTCCGGGCAAAAAAAAACGATTCGCCCCCTGACTGCTGGGACCCACCAGCTACATCTTCGCAGGCAAGGAAGTGCCTGACAGTCGGGAGCCACCTGGTCGAAGCGTACGTAGCATTGCCATTCTGGTCGCGAACGTGTACGTACATACTGGTCGATGTAGAGGCGCGCATGTGTCATAGTAGAGGCGCTCACGTAGCATGTACACATACGTACAGCGGCCAGTGTGCAAGAAAGAAAATACGGCTACGTACGTACATAGGGGCAGGGTCTCGAACGCCTACTCGCGCATACGTATGGCCAGGGCTCGTGTACATGGCTGGGTCGGAACGGAGAAATAGTGTCGTCGTCGTGTTCATGGGGAGCCAACCGGCTGGGTCGAAACAGAATGCGTCGTCGTGTTCATCGGGAGGGCTTGGACGGAACAGCCGATGGAAACAAGGCCTGGCGTACCGCAGAACGGAGGAAACGGCCTTGTGTTCGACCGGCCACGTTTGAAACGGGATCCTGTTCATCGGGAGGGGTCTGGCGTACCGCAAAACGGAGGAAACGGACCTCCTACGGTCGAAACGGGGGTCCTGTTGATCGAGAGGGGTGTGGCGTACCGCAAAACGGAGGAAACGGACTTGTGTTGGAGCGCTACGGTCGAAACGGGGGTCCTGTTCATCGGGAGGGGTGTGGCGTACCGCAAAACGGGACTCCACGGGACACTGTTCATCTCCACCGTCGACCCCCTCCCGCCTCCACGGGCTACTGTTCATCCACCGTCGACCTCCTCCAGCCTCCACCTGCGACTGTTCATCCACGGGCTCCTGTTCATCCAGCCTCCACCACGCGCTACTCCATCGGCTACTGTTCAACCAGCCCTCTCCACGGGCTCCTGTTCAACCACCCCTCCACGGGCTACTGTTCATCCAGCCCTCCACCGTCTACTATTCATTCTGCCCTCCACGGGGTGGTCCTGTTCATCCTGCCCTCCATGGGGTCCTGTTCATCCAGCCCCAACCGGCTCGATCGATCGGGGTCCTGTTCATCCAGAGGCAACACCACGGGGTCCTGTTCATCCAGAGGCAACACCACGGGGTCCTGTTCATCCACCCCCACCAGGAACTGTTCATCCAAACCCCCCAGCAACGCTCACTGTTCATCCAGAGGCAGCATCGATCGGCTTCAGTTAGCAGAAGTAGCGAAGGAATCGCTCGATCGGGTTCAGTTAACAGCCATCAATCGATCGCTCGGGTTCAGTAACGCGTAGCCTGTAGTGCAATCACTCGGGTTCAGTTAGAGCCCAACGCCTCGCTCGGGTTCAGTTAGAGCCAACGCCTCGCACACACGCGCGTACGTGTATCAGAGAAATGCGCATCGCTCGGCCCCCGACCTCCCACCATAACCGGGAACTCCCCGAAATTTTCCTCGCCCTCGCTTCTACCACAGTTTTTTCCGTCATGGACGGCCCAAAGAATGTCATGCAGCTGCGTCTCCGGCCCGCCCAGGACGAAAAGCCCATTTTCTGTCATGATTTTTTGTCATAGAAGTAGGAGCCCACCACATCCATGATGATACCGGGTTTTGTCACAATTATCTCATAGAAGTGTCATATGTATGACAGAAAAAAATTTCGTTTGGCCCAAAATGTCACGGATGTGTCATTTTTTTGTAGTGATGGCTTATGAGATATGGGTGCTAGTGCTAGTGCAATACCTATTGACTTATACAAAGAAATTAAGCATGATATTGCACCTACTGAGTTTGAAGATATTGATGTCACAATTAAACTTGCCAATAGAGATACTATTTCACCAATGGGAGTTGTTAGAGATGTTGAAGTCTTGTGTGGGAAAACTAAATATCCTGCCGATTTTCTTGTTCTTGGTTCCCCACAAGATAGCTTTTGTCGCATTATATTTGGTAGACCCCTCTTGAACACTATTAAGCTAAGATAGACTGCAAAAAGGATGTTGTTACTATGGTTTGGGTGATATGTCTCATGAGTTTAATTTCTCTAAATTTCGTAGACAACACCGTGAAGAGGAATTGCCTAGTAAGGATGAAATTATTGGTCTTACTTCTATTGCCGTACCTCCTAATGATCCTTTAGAACAATATTTGCTAGACCATGAAAATGATATGTTTATGAATGAAAGAAGGGAAATAGATGAAGTATTCTTTAAACAGGAACCTATCCGGAAACACAATTTGCCTGTTGAAATCCTAGGGGATCCTCCTCCACCCAAGGGTGATCCCGTGTTTGAGCTTAAACCGTTGCCTGATACTCTTAAATATGCTTATCTTGATGAGAAAAAGATATATCCTATTATTTTTAGTGCTAACCTGTCAGAGCATGAAGAAGAGAGATTATTGAAAACTCTAAGGAAGCATTGTGCTGCTATTGGATATACTCTTGATGATCTTAAGGGCATCAGTCCCACTCTATGTCAACATAAAATAAATTTGGAGGAAGATGCCAGACCAGTACGTGATCATCAACGACGGCTGAATCCTAAGATGAAGGAAGTGGTAAGAAAAGAAATACTAAAGCTCCTTGAGGCAGGTATAATTTATCCCGTTGCTGATAGTCAGTGGGTAAGTCCTGTCCATTGTGTCCCTAAGAAGGGAGGTATTACCGTCGTTCCTAATGATAAAGATGAGTTGATCCCACAAAGAATTATTACAGGTTATAGGATGGTAATTGATTTTCTCAAGTTAAATAAGGCTACTAAAAAAGATCATTACCCCTTGCCTTTTATCGATCAAATCCTAGAAAGATTATCCAAACATACACATTTTTGCTTTCTAGATGGTTATTCTGGTTTCTCTCAAATACCTGTGTCACCAATGATCAATCAAAGACTACTTTTACTTGCCCTTTTGGTACTTTTGCTTATAGACGTATGCCTTTTGGTTTATGTAATGCACCTGCTACCTTTCAAAGATGCATGATGGCTATATTCTCTGACTTTTGTGAAAAGATTTGTGAGGTTCTCATGGACGATTTCTCCGTTTATGGATCCTCTTTTGATGATTGCTTGAGCAACCTTGATCGAGTTTTGCAGAGATGTGAAGAAACTAACCTTGTCTTGAATTGGGAAAAGTGCCACTTTATGGTTAATGAAGGTATTGTCTTGGGGCATAAAGTTTCTGAAAGAGGTATTGAAGTTGATAAAGCCAAGGTTGATGCTATTGAAAAGATGCCATGTCCCAAGGACATCAAAGGTATAAGAAGTTTCCTTGGTCACGCCGGATTTTATAGGAGGTTCCTTAAGGACTTCTCAAAAATTTCTCGGCCTCTGACTAATTTATTACAAAAAGATACACCATTTGTCTTCGATTATGATTGTGTAGAAGCATTTGAAATACTTAAGAAAGCATTGATCTCTGCACCAATTGTTCAGCCACCTGATTGGAATTTACCCTTTGAAATTATGTGTGATGCTAGTGATTATGCTGTAGGTGCTGTTCTAGGGCAAAGAGTTGATAAGAAATTAAATGTTATTCAATATGCTAGTAAGACTCTAGACAATCCTCAGAGAAATTATGCTACTACTGAAAAGGAATTCTTAGCAGTCGTATTTGCTTGTGATAAGTTCAGACCTTATATTGTTGATTCTAAAGTAACTATTCACACTGATCATGCGGCTATTAAATATCTTATGGAAAAGAAAGATGCTAAACCTAGACTTATTAGATGGGTTCTCTTGCTACAAGAATTTGATTTGCATATTGTTGATAGAAAGGGAGCTGAGAACCCCGTTGCAGACAACTTGTCTAGGTTAGAAAACGTTCTTGATGACCCACTACCTATTGATGATAGCTTTCCGGATGAACAATTAAATGTCATAAATGCTTCTCATACTGCTCCATGGTATGCTGATTATGCTAATTATATTGTTGCTAAATTTATACAACCTAGTTTCACATACCAGCAGAAGAAAAAGTTTTTCTATGAGTTAAGACATTACTTTTGGGATGACCCACATCTTTATAAAGAAGGAGTAGATGGTTTTATTAGATGTTGTGTACCTGAGCATGAACAGGAACAGATCCTACGCAAGTGTCACTCCAAGGCTTATGGAGGACACCACGCTGGAGATAGAACTGCACATAAGGTATTGCAATCCGGTTTTTATTGGCCTACTCTCTTCAAGGATGCCCGTAAGTTTGTCTTATCTTGTGATGAATGTCAAAGAATAGGTAATATTAGTAGATGTCAAGAAATGCCTATGAACTATTCACTTGTTATTGAACCATTTGATGTTTGGGGCTTTGATTATATGGGACCTTTTCCTGCCTCTAATGGAGATACACATATTTTAGTTGCTGTTGATTATGTTACTAAGTGGGTAGAAGCTATTCCAACTAGTAGTGCTGATCATAACACTTCTATTAAGATGCTTAAAGAAGTTATTTTTCCGAGGTTTGGAGTCCCTAGATATTTAATGACTGATGGTGGTTCACATTTTATTCATGGTGCTTTCCGTAAAATGCTTGCTAAGTATGATGTTAATCATAGAATTGCATCGCCTTATCACCCGCAGTCTAGTGGTCAAGTAGAATTGAGTAATAGAGAGCTCAAATTAATTTTGCAAAAGACTGTCAATAGATCTAGAAAGAATTGGTCCAAGAAACTTGATGATGCATTATGGGCCTATAGAACTATATATAAAAATCCTATGGGTATGTCTCCGTATAAAATGGTTTATGGAAAAGCATCTCACTTACCTCTCGAAGTAGAACATAAGGCTTATTGGGCTATTAAAGAGCTCAACTACGATTTCAAACTTGCCAGTGAGAAGAGGTTATTTGACATTAGCTCACTTGATGAATGGAGAACCCAAGCCTATGAAAATGCCAAGTTGTTTAAAGAAAAGGTTAAAAGATGGCATGACAAAAGGATACAAAAGCTTGAGTTTAATGTAGGTGATTATGTATTGCTATACAACTCTCGTTTAAGATTTTTTGCAGGAAAACTTCTCTCTAAATGGGAAGGTCCTTACGTTATCGAGGAGGTCTATCGTTCCGGTGCCATAAAAATCAACAACTTCGAAGGCACAAATCCGAAGGTGGTGAACGGTCAAAGAATTAAACACTATATCTCAGGTAATCCTATAAATGTTGAAACCAATGTCATTGAAACCGTAACCCCGGAGGAATACATAAGGGACACTTTCCGGAATGTTTCAGACTCCGAAAAGGAATAGGTATGTGGTACGGTAAGTAAATCGACTCCAAAACAGTTTTTATGGCAATATTTCTCCGTTTTGGAATATTTAGAAAAATAGAAAAATAAGAAGCAGTCCGGGAAGGACACGAGGGCTCCACGAGGGTGGAGGGCGCGCCCTACCCCCCTGGGCACGCCCCCTACCTCGTGGGCACCTCGTGTGCTCTCCGGACTCCGTTTTCTTGCACGATACGTTTTGGTCGGTAAAAAATCATTATATATTCTCCCGAAGGTTTTGACTCATGTATCACGCAAATATCCTCTGTTCTTGTTTCGAGCTGTTTTTCTGACAGATCTAGATCATCATGACGTCTCCAAGTGCCCCCAAGGACAAGTTCTTCGAGAAGGTCATCAATCCCTACCTCGCGGAGGTGCTGCAACACCCTCAAACCATTGAGATGCATGAGGGGGTGCTACACATCCGCGATGTTGAGGGACCACGGAGGACCAGAAGCGTGGAGACAAGGCTTGAAGCAATGGAGCAACAAGTTTTCAAGTGCCAGGAGATGGTGGAGCGTGGACTTGACTCCAATCACATAATGATCACGGAGTTCACCAACAACCACAAGCTGGATGCCAAGGACATCAGGGAGGCCATCTTCAAGCTCCACGAGAAAATTGAGCACCTCCAAGCCCAAATCTATGACCTGCAAAACCAAAACTATGAGTATGAATATAGATTCAAGAGGATGAGTTTGGCTGCAGATTTAAGGATCCCGGAGACTCGATCATCCTTCTATGATGGTGAGCCTATGCCTTGGAAGATGGACAACAAGCCTACATCATCAACAATCCCTTCACCAGCAAAGGGGACATAATCACATGGGTATGGGCACTCCCCTTGGCAACTGCCAAGCTTGGGGGAGGTGCCCCGGTATCGTATCACCATCACCCTCCTATCTTTACCGTTTTTCTTAGTTCGATCCTTTTAGTAGTATCTTGATCTAGTGGAATAAAAGTTTTGGTATGATCTAGTTTTGAGTTTTGCCTTATGATCCCTCTATGTAATCAAGTCCGTGAGCTATATAATAAAGATTGGTGTTGAGTCAAGGGTTTGATTATCTTGCTATGATCTTGAGTAAATAAAATAAAAGAAAAAGAATAAAAAGAAATAAAGAGATCATATTGATCTTATTGAGAGTAATGACTTCACATAGAAAGAGTATGATGATAAAAAATTGTTGAGAGTTGACAAACATAGCTTTGGTCATCGTTGCAATTAATAGGAAGTAATAAAGAAAGAGAGGTTTCACATATAAATATACTATCTTGGACATCTTTTATGATTGGGAGCACTCATTAAAATATTACATGCTAAAGAGTTGATGTTGGACAAGGAAGACAACGTAATGGGTTATGTTTTCTTATATCTGAGATAAAGTATATTGTCATGGATCATCCAACATGTGGAGCTTGCCTTTCCCCCTCATGCTAGCCAAATTCTTTGCACCAAGTAGAGATACTACTTGTGCTTCCAAAAACCGTTAAACCAGTTTTGCCATGAGAGTCCACCATGCCTACCTATGGATTGAGTAAGATCCTTCAAGTAAGTTGTCATCGGTGCAAGCAATAAAAAATTGCTCTCTAAATATGTTTGATTGATTGGTGTGGAGGAAATAAGCTTTATATGATCTTGTGATGTGGAAGAAATAAAAGCGACGGACTGCATAATAAAGGTTCATATCACAAGTGGCAATATAAAGTGACGTTCTTTCGCATTAAGATTTTGTGCATCCAACCCTGAAAGCGCATGGCAACCTCTGCTTCCCTCTGCGAAGGGCCTATCTTTTATTATTATCTTCTACCTTATGCAAGAGTCATGGTGATCTTCACCTTTCCTTTTTATATTTTATCCTTTGGCAAGCACAGCGTGTTGGAAAGATCCTGATATATATATCTAATTGGATGTGGGTTAGCATGAAATATTATTGTTGACATTACCCTTGAGGTAAAAGGTTGGGAGGCGAAACTATAAGCCCCTATCTTTCTCTGTGTCCGATTAAAACTCCGTAACCACGAGTATTGCGTGAGTGTTAGCAATTATGAAAGACTAAATGATAGTTGAGTATGTGGACTTGCTAGAAAGCTCTGACATAGACTCTTTCTGATTTTATGATAAATTGCAATTGCTTCAATGACTCAGATTATAGTTTGTTAGTTCTCAATAAAGTTTCTGATTCATACTTTGCATTGTGAATAGATTATTACTTGAGCATAAGAAATCATATGACAATATCCATATATGTTGCTGTTATGAGAACAATCATGATGCCCTCATGTCCGTATTTTATTTTATCGACACCTCTACCTCTAAACATGTGGACATATTTATCGTTATCGGCTTCCGCTTGAGGACAAGCGAGGTCTATGCTTGGGGGAGTTGATACGTCCATTTTGCATCATGCTTTTATATCGATATTTATTGCATTATGGGCTGTTATTACACATTATGTCACAATACTTATACCTATTCTCTCTTATTTTACAAGGTTTACATAAGGAGGGAGAATACCGGCAGCTGGAATTCTGGGCTGGAAAAGGAGCAAATATTAGAGACCTATTCTGCACAACTCCAAAAGTCTGAAACTCCACGAAAGTTATTTTTGGAAATAATAAAAAATATTGAGCGGAAGAAATACGTCAGGGGGGCCTCCACCTGGCCACGAGGGTGGGGGGCGCGCCCTACCCCCTGGGTGCGCCCCCTGCCTCGTGGGCCCCCTGTTGGCCCTCCTGTGCCCATTTTCTACTATATGAAGTCTTTCGTCCGAATAAAAATCATAAGCAAGCTTTCGGGACGAGACTCCGCCGCCACGAGGCGGAACCTTGGCGGAACCAATCTAGGGCTCCTGCAGAGCTGTTCTGCTGGGGACACTTCCCTCTGGGAGGGGGAAATCATCGCCATCGTCATCACCAACGCTCCTCTCATCGGGAGAGGACAATCTCCATCAACATCTTCACCAGCACCATCTCCTCTCAAACCCTAGTTCATCTCTTGTATCCAATTCTTGTCTCCAAGTCCGGGATTGGTACCAGTAGGTTGCTAGTAGTGTTGATTACTCCTTGTAGTTGATGCTAGTTGGTTTATTTGGTGGAAGATCATATGTTCAGATCCTATATCCATATTAATACCCCTCTGATTATGAACATGAATATGCTTTGTGAGTAGTTACGTTTGTTCCTGAGGACATGGGAGAAGTCTTGCTATTAGTAGTCATGTGAATTTGGTATTCGTTCGATATTTTGATGAGATGTATGTTGTCTATCCTCTAGTGGTGTTAAGTGAACGTCGACTACATGACACTTCACCATTATTTGGGCCTAGAGGAAGGCATTGGGAAGTAATAAGTAGATGATGGGTTGCTAGAGTGACAGAAGCTTAAACCCTAGTTTATGCGTTGCTTCGTAAGGGGCTGATTTGGATCCATATGTTTCATGCTATGGTTAGGTTTACCTTAATAATTTTCTTGTAGTTGCGGATGCTTGCAATAGAGGTTAATCATAAGTGGGATGCTTGTTCATGTAAGAATAGCACCCAAGCACCGGTCCACCCACACATCAAATTATCAAAGTACCGAACGTGAATCATATGAACGTGATGAAAACTAGCTTGACGATAATTCCCATGTGTCCTCGGGAGCGCTTTTCTCTATATAAGAGTTTGTCCAGGCTTGTCCTTTGCTACAAAAAGGATTGGGCCACCTTGCTGCACTTTATTTACTTTTGTTACTTGTTGCTCGTTACAAATTACCTTATCACAAAACTATCTGTTACCTATAATTTTAGTGCTTCCAGAGAATACCTTGCTGAAAACCGCTTATCATTTCCTTCTGCTCCTCGTTGGGTTCGACACTCTTACTTATCGAAAGGACTACGATAGATCCCCTATACTTGTGGGTCATCACCGTCTTGCCGCACCGATGGGTGCAGCGAGGACGCTTGCTCCTCGTTCCCCGCCGGGCCGGTGGCGGCGTTGGCGGCAGGAGACGGAGAATGACGAGGTGGCCCACCGACGGAGCCGTCTGAGCAACGCGGGCGGTGAGGGCAGCCCGGCGCTCAGCTCGAGCGCGGCGAGCGCCCGCCATGGAGACGATTGGGCGACGGAGCAACGGATCGACGGAAGGGAAGCTACGGTGCACCCCTACCTGGCGTGCCAAATGTCGGATCTGGGGTTCCGGCGAAACCCTTAAGGTTCGAACTCTGGGGTGCGCGCGAAGTCCTTCCCCCCTACCGATCTATGCCCTAACTTGCTAAGATCTCGCGGACGAGCTCGACGCACTCGCAACATAGAAAGACACGAGATTTATACTGGTTCGGGCCACCGTTGTGGTGTAATACCCTACTCCAGTGCGTGGTGGTGGATTGCCTCTTGGGCTGATGATGAACAGTACAAGGGGAAGAACAGCCTCCTGAGGTTGAGGTGTTCTTGTGCTCCGTGAACTTGCGGGTGTGAGGATGGAGTGGATCCAGTCCAAGATCCGTTGCCAGATCAGTTGCCTCTATGATGGTGGCTTGCTCTACTTATAGAGGCCCTGGTCCTCTTCCCAAATATTGAGCGGGAAGGGAGCCAACAACGGCGGGCAATTTGAAAGGGGACAGCTAGTACAAGCTATCCTGACAAAAGCGGTCTTCGCCTGCAAAAGGCCCTGGGGGTGACGCCGTCTTGGGCTCCATGGTGACCTCCGTCCTGCTGGCTGCTGGTCTTGCTCTCGTTGCACCGATATGGAAACCTTTGCCTGATGCCTTGGTACTCCGCGGCTGCGCCTGCTTCCTTAGCACCAAAGAGGAAACAAGGACGCTGCACGCGCTGGCGCCCGCCTGGTGTCGATCGTCATGGCTCACGTCACAGGAGCCTCGCGAGGTTTGCCCCGCCTTGATATCTCCACTCCTAGTGAGCCTGCCTGGGGAGGCAGCTCCTGAGGAGGTCTTCCGTCGTCCGCCTCGCGAGGCTTGGCCCCTCGCGAGGGTCTTGAAAGCCTTGTTGATGAAGATGGGTGATATGTCTCCAACGTATCTATAATTTATGAAGTATTCATGCTATTATATTATCCATCTTGGATGTTTAATGGGCTTTACTATGCACTTTTATATGATTTTTGGGACTAACCTATTAACCTAGAGCCCAGTGTCAGTTTTTGTTTTTTCCTTGTTTTTGAGTTTTACAAAAAAGGAATACCAAACGGAGTCCAATTGACGTGCCAATTTTTGACGATTTTTTATGGACCAAAAGAAGACCCCGGAGCAAAAGAGTTGGGCCAAAAGAGTCCCGGGCTGCCCACGAGGGTGGGGGCGCGCCCACCCCCCTGGGTGTGGGCCCCTGCCTTGTGGACAACCCGGTGACCCCCCTGACGTGAGACCTATGCCAAAAAATCCTATAAATACTGAAACCTCCAGAAAGCAGAATAGATCGGGAGTTCCACCGCCGCAAGCCTCTGTAGCCACCAAAAACCAATCGGGACCCTGTTCTGGCACCCTACCAGAGGGGCGATCCCTCACCGGTGGCCATCTTCATCATCCCGGCGGTCTCCATGACGAGGAGGGAGTAGTTCACCCTCGGGGCTGAGGGTATGTACCAGTAGCTATGTGTTTGATCTCTCTCTCGTGTTCTTGAGGTGGTACGATCTTGATGTATTGCGAGCTTTGCTATTATAGTTGGATCCTATGATGTTTCTCCCCCTCTACTCTCTTGTAATGGATTGAGTTTTCCCTTTGAAGTTATCTTATCGGATTGAGTCTTTAAGGATTTGAGATCACTTGATGTATGCCTTGCCGTGCTTATCTGTGGTGATAATGGGATATCACGTGATCCATTTGATGTATGTTTTGGTGATCAACTTGCGGGTTCCGCCCATGAACCTATGCATAGGGGTTGGCACACATTTTCGTCTTGACTCTTCGGTAGAAACTTTGGGGCACTCTTTGAAGTACTTTGTGTTGGTTTGAATAGATGAATCTGAGATTGTGTGATGCATATCGTATAATCATACCCACGGATACTTGAGGTGACATTGGAGTATCTAGGTGACATTAGGGTTTTGGTTGATTTGTGTCTTAAGGTGTTATTTTAGTATGAACTCTATGATAGATCGAACGGAAAGAATAGCTTCGTGTTATTTTACTACGGACTCTTGAATAGATCGGGCAGAAAGAATAACTTTGAGGTGGTTTCGTACCCTACCATAATCTCTTCGTTTGTTCTCCGCTATTAGTGACTTTGGAGTGACTCTTTGTTGCATGTTGAGGGATAGTTATATGATCCAATTATGTTATTATTGTCGAGAGAACTTGCACTAGTGAAAGTATGAACCCTAGGCCTTGTTTCCTAGCATTGCAATACCGTTTGTGCTCACTTTTATCGCTTGCTACCTTGCTGTTTTTATATTTTCAGATTACAAAAACCTATATCTACCATCCATATTGCACTTGTATCACCATCTCTTCGCCGAACTAGTGCACCTATACAATTTACCATTGTATTGGGTGTGTTGGGGACACAAGAGACTCTTTGTTATTTGGTTACAGGGTTGTTTGAGAGAGACCATCTTCATCCTATGCCTCCCACGGATTGATAAACCTTAGGTCATCCACTTGAGGGAAATTTGCTACTGTCCTACAAACCTCTGCACTTGGAGGCCCAACAACGCCTACAAGTAGAAGGTTGTGTAGTAGACATCAAGCTCTTTTCTGGCGCCGTTGCCGGGGAGGCTAGGTAAGCGGCACTCACACCCCGTCAACTAAGCTCTTTACTGGCACCGTTGCCGGGGAGGTGAGTGCTTGAAGGTATATCTTTAGATCTTGCAATCAAATCTTTTTGTTTCTTGTTTTATCACTAGTTTAGTTTATAAAAGAAAACTACCAAAAAATGGAATTAAGGGTGCCTCATATGCTTCATCTTTTTAATGTCTTCCGTGAAAATGATGGGAAGGAAAATTGTGCTCAAGTACTAGAAGAAGAATTACATAGAATGCTTGGCACAAAAGATGTGAATGATGAGCATGATTGCAATGTTGTTAGTATGAATTTTTTGAATACCCATGATGCTAATGATATGCAAAGCCACAAGCTTGGGGATGCTATGTTTGATGAAGATGATATGTTTAGTCCCCCAAGTTTTGATGAGCAAATTTATTATGATGAAAGCATGCCTCCTATTTATGATGATTATTGTGATGACACGTATGCTATTAAGAATAAAGATAACCATGAAACTCATCATCATGATTTTTCACATGATAGTTATTTTGTCGAGTTTGCTCCCACTACTATTCATGAGAATAAATTTGCTTATGTGGAGAGTAGTAAAATTTCTATGCAAGTATATCATGAAAAGAGTGCTTTATGTGATGGTTATATTGTTGAATTCATTCATGATGCTACTGAAAATTATTATGATGGAGGAATATATGCTTGTAGGAATTGCAATAATATCAAGTTTCCCCTCTATGTGCTTAAATTTTTAAAGTTATGCTTGTTTTGCCTTCCTATGCTAGTTGATTATTGTTCCCATAAGTTGTTTGCTCACAAAATCCCTATGCATAGGAAGTGGGTTAGACTTAAATGTGCTTGCCATGTGTTTCATGATGCTCTCTTTATGTTTCAATTCTTATCTTTTAGGTGAGCATCATTGAAATCATCATCCCTAGCTAGGGGCGTTAAACGTTAGCGCTTGTTGGGAGGCAACCCAATTTTTATTTTTGTTCCTTGCTTCTTGTTCCTATTTAGTAATAAATAAATCATCTAGCCTCTGGTTAGATGTGGTTTTATGTTTTAATTTGTGTTTGTGCCAAGTAAGACCTATAGGATCTTCTTGGATGATAATTATTTGATCTTGCTGAAAAAGACAGAAACTTTCTGCTCAAGAAAACAATTGTTAAAAATCACCAGAACGTGATAAAATACTGATTCCAATTGCAGCAGATCAATAATCAAATTATATAGGTCTTCCTATTTTGGTAGAATTTTTTGAGTTCCAGAAGTTTGCGTTCGTTACAGATTACTACAGACTGTTCTGTTTTTGACAGATTCTGTTTTTCGCGTGTTGTTTGCTTATTTTGATGAATCTATGGCTAGTAAAATAGTTTATAAACCATAGAGAAGTTGGAATACAGTAGGTTTAACACCAATAAAAATAAAGAATGAGTCCATTACAGTACCTTGAAGTGGTGTTTTGTTTTCTTTCGCTAACGGAGCTCACGAGATTTTCTGTTAAGTTTTGTGTTGTGAAGTTTTCAAGTTTTGGGTAAAGATTCAATGGACTATGGAATAAGGAGTGGCAAGAGCCTAAGCTTGGGGATGCCCAAGGCACCCCAAGGTAATATTCAAGGACAACCAAGAGCCTAAGCTTGGGTATGCCCCGGATGGCATCCCCTCTTTCGTCTTCGTTCATCGGTAACTTTACTTGGAGCTATATTTTTATTGACCACATGATATGTGTTTTGCTTGGAGCGTCATTTTATTTTCTTTTGTTTTGCTTGCTGTTTGAATAAAACACCAAGATCTGAAATTCTTAAATGAGAGAGAGTCTTCACATAGCTACATAATTATTTAACTACTCATTGATCTTCACTTATATCTTTTTGGAGTAGTTTGTCATTTACTCGTGTGCTTCACTTAAATCCTATGAGTAAATGGTTGAATGATTTGAATATCATAAATCTGAAATTATATATGTTTCATATGCTTATCCCATGGGGAGTAATGACTTCACATATAAGAAGTAGAGGTGATAAATTTATTGAAGGTTAGCAAACATTGTATTGGTCACTTGAACAATTCATGAAAGAATATTGAAGGAAGAGAGATTTCACATATAAATATACTATCTTGGACATCTTCTATGATTGTGAGCCCCATTAATTATTTTCAAACCTGAGCAAATTAGTTGAAGTTGGACAAGGAAGACAACATAATGAGTTATGCTTAGGTATATTTGTACAGAAGTTATATTGTTATGGATCCTCTAACATGTGGTGCTTGCTATTTAGAATCCTTTGCTAGCCAAAATATCTGTACTAAGCGGGAATACTGCTTGTGCATCCAAATTCCTTGAACCAAGTTTCTTCCATGAGTGTCCATCATATCTACCTATATGCGGTATTTACCTGCCGTTCCAGGTAAATTTGCATGTGCCAAACTCTAAACCTTCAAATAATAATCTGTTTTGTATGCCCGAATCGCTCATGTAGCGACTAGGGGCTGTCAGTATCTTCCATGCTAGGTGGGTTATTCTCACGATGAGTGGACTCCGCTCATCATTCACGAGAAAATGGCTGGTAACTGGGATGCCCAGTCCTATGATCAAAAGATCAAAAATAAATTTGCAAATAATTTAAACAAAACTCCCCCAGGAATGTTGATAGTTGGACGGTACCCGTTGTTTCGGACAAGCCGTGGAGTGTGAATGTTGGTGGAGGGGGAGTAAAAACTTTACCTTTCTGCGTGGGAACTGCCTATAATGTATGTAGTATGGAAGATATTGGGAACTCTTGGTCGTTATGTTCACAATGAAAGCATACCTCTCAAAATTATTTTCATCACTGTTTTTGCTTCAAGCTCTGGCACCTCTGCAAATCCCTGCTTCCCTCTGCGAAGGGCCTATCTTTTACTTTTATGCAAGAGTCAATAGTATTCCTTCTCATTCCAGCCTACTCTTTAGTTGGCAAGCGTCATGTGATGGAAAGATCTAAGCATATATGGCCATTCAAATATATTTGAGCATGAATTATTATTGTTGACATTACCCTTGAGGTAAAAGGTTGGGAGGCGAAACATTAAGCCCCTATCTTTCTCTGTGTTCGATGAATACTATTTGTTCTAAAAATATGCTTTGAGTGGTAGCAATCATTGAAGACTAAAGGATAGTTGAGTATGTGAAGTTTGCGGAATCAAAGCTCTGACATAGACTCTTCCTAAAAATAAGATGAATTGTAATTGTTTGATGACTAATAACATGGTTTGTTAGTTTTCAAGAAGGTTTATGATCTATACTTTAACATGTGAATAGTTTGTTACTTGATCATGAAAAGTTCTATGAGTTGAGCTACTGTTATGACATATGATGATGCTAGAAAAGGTGATTGAAATTATCATTGCTCAAACTTGTGCACCTGCTAGCATTCACACTTCATAAATTATTTCTTTTATCATTTACCTACTCGAGGACGAGCAGGAATTAAGCTTGGGGATGCTGATACGTCTCCAACGTATCTATAATTTATGAAGTATTCATGCTATTATATTATCCATCTTCGATGTTTAATGGGCTTTACTATGCACTTTTATATGATTTTTGGGACTAACCTATTAACCTAGAGCCCAGTGTCAGTTTTTGTTTTTTCCTTCTTTTTGAGTTTTACAGAAAAGGAATACCAAACGGAGTCCAACTGACGTGCCAATTTTTGATGATTTTTTATGGACCAAAAGAAGACCCCGGAGCAAAAGAGTTAGGCCAGAAGAGTCCCGGGCTGCCCACGAGGGTGGGGGCGCGCCCACCCCCCTAGGCGTGGGCCCCTGCCTCGTGGACAACCCGGAGACCCCCCCCTAACGTGAGACCTACACCAAAAAATCCTATAAATACTGAAACCTCCAGAAAGCAGAATAGATCGGGAGTTCCGCCGCCGCAAGCCTCTGTAGCCACCAAAAACCAATCGGGACCCTATTCTGGCACCCTACCGGAGGGGGGATCCCTCACCAGTGGCCATCTTCATCATCCCGATGCTCTCCATGACGATGAGGGAGTAGTTCACCCTCGGGGCTGAGGGTATGTACCAGTAGCTATGTGTTTGATCTCTCTCTCGTGTTCTTGAGGTGGTACGATCTTGATGTATCGCGAGCTTTGCTATTATATTTGGATCTTATGATGTTTCTCCCCCTCTACTCTCTTGTAATGGATTGAGTTTTCCCTTTGAAGTTATCTTATCGGATTGAGTCTTTAAGGATTTGAGAACACTTGATGTATGTCTTGCCGTGCTTATCTGTGGTGATAATGGGATATCACGTGATCCACTTGATGTATGTTTTGGTGATCAACTTGCAGGTTTCGCCCATGAACCTATGCATAGGGGTTGGCACACATTTTCGTCTTGACTCTTCGGTAGAAACTTTGGGGCACTCTTTGAAGTACTTTGTGTTGGTTTGAATAGATGAATCTGAGATTGTGTGATGCATATCGTATAATCATACCCACGGATACTTGAGGTGACATTGGAGTATCTAGGTGACATTAGGGTTTTGGTTGATTTGTGTCTTAAGGTGTTATTTTAGTATGAACTCTATGATAGATCGAACGGAAAGAATAGCTTCGTGTTATTTTACTACGGACCCTTGAATAGATCGGGCAGAAAGAATAACTTTGAGGTGGTTTCGTACCCTACCATAATCTCTTCGATTGTTCTCCGCTATTAGTAACTTTGGAGTGACTCTTTGTTGCATGTTGAGGGATAGTTATATGATCCAATTATGTTATTATTGTTGAGAGAACTTGCACTAGTGAAAGTATGAACCCTAGGCCTTGTTTCCTAGCATTGCAATACCGTTTGTGCTCACTTTTATCGCTTGCTATCTTGCTGTTTTTATATTTTCAGATTACAAAAACCTATATCTACCATCCATATTGCACTTGTATCACCATCTCTTCGCCGAACTAGTGCACCTATACAATATACCATTGTATTGGGTGTGTTGGGGACACAAGATACTCTTTGTTATTTGGTTGTAGGGTTGTTTGAGAGAGACCAACTTCATCCTACGCCTCCCACGGATTGATAAACCTTAGGTCATCCACTTGAGGGAAATTTGCTACTGTCCTACAAACATCTACACTTGGAGGCCCAACAACGTCTACAAGAAGAAGGTTGTGTAGTAGACATCAATGGGCCGTACAGGCCCGCTAACAAAGCCACGCCATGGGCCGCAGGCAGGCAAGTCTGGGGACCCCTGTTCCCAGAACGCCGACAGTATTGTTGCCATCGAGGATAAAAAGATGGGGTTTATATCATATTGCCTGAGTTTATCCCTCTACATCATGTCATTCTTGCCTAATGCATTACTCTGTTCTTATGAACTTAATACTCTAGATGCATGCTGGATAGCGGTCGATGTGTGGAGTACTAGTAGTAGATGCAGGCAGGAGTCGGTCTACTATTTGTGGACGTGATGCCTATATACATGATCATGCCTAGATATTCTCATAATTATGCACTTTTCTATCAATTGCTCGACAGTAATTTGTTCACCCACCATAATACTTATGCTATTTTGAGAGAAGCCACTAGTGAAACCTATGGCACCTGGGTCTATCTTCCATCATATTAATCGCCCGTCAACGAGCTATTTCTGTCGCCGTTTATTTTGCAATCTTTACTTTCAATGTTTATCATAAAAATACCAAAAATATTATCTTATCATCTCTATCAGATCTCACTTTTGCAAGTGGCCGTGAAGGGATTGACAACCCCTTTATCGTGTTGGTTGCAAGGTTATTATTTGTTTGTGTAGGTACGAGGGACTTGCGTGTGGCCTCCTACTGGATTGATACCCTGGTTCTTAAAAACTGAGGGAAATACTTACGCTACTTTGCTGCATCATCCTTTCCTCTTCAAGGAAAAAACCAACGCATGCTCAAGAGGTAGCAATGACTACTCAATAGTTCAGTGTGCCATGCTTTACGGCTTAGAACCGGGACTTCAACGATGTTTTGAATGTCATGGAGCATATGAGATGTTCCAGGAGTTGAAGTTAATATTTCAAACAAATGCTCGGATTGAGAGATATGAAGTCTCCAATAAGTTCTACATCTACAAGATGGAGGAGAATAGTTCTGTCAGTGAGCATATACTCAAAATGTCTGGGTATAACAATCACTTGATTCAACTAGGAGTTAATCTTCCTAATGATAGTGTCATTGACAGAATTCTTCAATCACTGCCACCAAGCTACAAGAGCTTCGTGATGAACTATAACATGCAAGGGATGGATAAGACAATTCCCGAGCTCTTCGCAATGCTAAAGGCTGCGGAGGTAGAAATCAAGAAGGAGCATCAAGTGTTGATGGTCAACAAGACCACCAGTTTCAAGAAAAAGGGTAAAGTGAAGAAGGGGAACTTCAAGAAGAACGGCAAGCAAGTTGCTGCTCAAGTGAAGAAGCCCAAATATGGACCTAAGCCTGAGACTGGGTGCTTCTACTACAAAGGGACTGGTCACTGGAAGCGGAACTGCCCCAAGTATTTGGCGGATAAGAAGGATGGCAAGGTGAACAAAGGTATATGTGATATACATGTTATTGATGTGTACCTTACTAATGCTCGTAGTAGTGCCTGGGTATTTGATACTGGTTCTGTTGCTAATATTTGCAACTCGAAACAGGGAGTACGGATTAAGAGAAGATTGGCTAAGGACGAGGTGACGATGCGCGTGGGAAATGGTTCCAAAGTCGATGTGATCACGGTCGGCACGCTACCTCTACATCTACCTTCGGGATTAGTTTTAGACCTGAATAATTGTTATTTGGTGCCAGCGTTGAGCATGAACATTATATCTGGATCTTGTTTGATGCGAGATGGTTATTCATTTAAATCAGAGAATAATGGTTGTTCTATTTATACGAGTAATATCTTTTACGGTCATGCACCCTTGAAGAGTGGTGATAACCCACAAGTATAGGGGATCGCAACAGTTTTCGAGGGTAAAGTATTCAACCCAAATTTATTGATTCGACACAAGGGGAGCCAAAGAATATTCTCAAGTATTAGCAGTTGAGTTGTCAATTCAACCACACCTGGATAACTTAGTATCTGCAGCAAAGTATTTAGTAGCAAAGTAGTATGGAAGTAACGGTAACAGTGGCAAAAGTAACAGTAGCAGTTTTGTAGTGATTGTAACAGTGGCAATGGTAAAGTAACTAAGCAAAGAGCAATATGTGAAAAGCTCGTAGGCATTGGATCGGTAATGGAGAATTATGCCGGATGCGATTATTCATGCAACAGTTATAACATAGGGTGACACGGAACTAGCTCCAATTCATCAATGTAATGTAGGCATGTATTCCGAATATATTCATACGTGCTTATGGAAAAGAACTTGCATGGCATCTTTTGTCCTACCCTCCCGTGGCAGCGGGGTCCTATTGGAAACTAAGGGATATTAAGGCCTCCTTTTAATAGAGTACCGGACCAAAGCATTAACACTTAGTGAATACACGAACTCCTCAAACTACGGTCATCACCTGGAGTGGTCCCGATTATTGTCACTTCGGGGTTGCCGGATCATAACACATAGTAGGTGACTATTGACTTGCAAGATAGCATCAAGAACTCACATATATTCATGAAAACATAATAGGTTCAGATCTGAACTCATGGCACTCGGGCCCTAGTGACAAGCATTAAGCATAGCAAAGTCATAGCAACATCAATATCAGAACATAGTGGATACTAGGGATCAAACCCTAACAAAACTAACTCGATTACATGATAAATCTCATCCAACTCATCACTGTCCAGCAAGCCTACAATGGAATTACTCACGCACAGCGGTGAGCATCATGAAATTGGTGACGGAGGAAGGTTGATGATGATGACGGCGACGGATTCCCCTCTCCGGAACCCCGAACGGACTCCAGATCAGCCCTCCCGAGAGAGTTTAGGGCTTGGCGGGGGCTCCGTATCGTAAAACATGATGAATCCTTCTCTCTAATTTTTTTCTACCCGAACGTGAATATATAGAGTTGGAGTTGAGGTCGGTGGAGCTCCAGGGGGCCCACGAGGTAGGGGGCGCGCCTCCCATCCTCGTGGAGGTGTGGGCCCCTGGCCTTGATTCTTTCGCCAGTATTTTTTATATATTCCAAAAATATTCTCCGTGAAGTTTCAGGTCATTCCGAGAACTTTTATTTCTGCACAAAAATAACACCATGGCAATTCTGCTGAAAACAACGCCAGCCCGGGTTAGTTCCATCCAAATCATGCAAGTTAGAGTCCAAAACAAGGGAAAAGTGTTTGGAAAAGTAGATACGGCGGAGACGTATCAACTCCCCCAAGCTTAAACCTTTGCTTGTCCTCAAGCAATACAGTTGACAAACTGAAAGTGATAAAGAAAAACGTTTACAAACTCTGTTTGCTCTTGTTGTTGCAAATATGTAAAGCCAGCATTCAAGTTTTTAGCAACGATTATGAACTAAGCATAATCACAATAACATTTAGGTCTCATGTTTACTCATATCAATGGCATAATCAACTAGCATGCAATAATAATAAATCTCGGATGACAACACTTTCTCAAAACAATCATAATATGATATAACAAGATGGTATCTCGGTAGCCCTTTCTGAGACCGCAAAACATAAATGCAGAGCACCTTTGAAGATCAAGGACTGACTAAACATTGTAATTCATGGTAAAAGAGATCCAGTCATACTCAATATAAAATAATAATAATGAATGCAGATGACAGCGGTGCTCTCCAGCTGGTGCTTTTTAATAAGAGGGCGATGACTCAACATAAAAGTAAATAGGTAGGCTCTTCGCAGAGGGAAGTAGGGATTTGTAGAGGTGCCAGAGTTTGATTATCAAATAGAGATAAATAATATTTTGAGCGGCATACTTTCATTGCCAACATAACAACCGAGAGATCTCGATATCTTCCATGCTACACACATTATAGGCGGTTCCCAAGCAGAATGGTAAAGTTTATACTCCCCCACCACCAACAAGCATCAATCCATGGCTTGCTCGAAACAACCAGTGCCTCCAACTAGCAACAGCTCTGGGGGAGTTTTGCTTGCAATTATTTCGATTTGATTTGCTTAAAGCATGGGACTGGGCATCCCGGTGAACAGCCATTTTCTCGTGAGTGAGGAGCGGAGTCCACTCCTCTTGAGAATAACCCGCCTAGCATGGGAGATACAGACAACCCTAGTTGATACATGAGCTATTCGAGCATGCAAAACAGAATTTCATTTGAAGGCTTAGAGTTTGGGGTTTATGGAAGTGGATGCACAAGCAGTATTCCCGCTTAGTACAAGTGAAGGCTAGAAAGAGACTAGGAAGCGACCAACTAGAGAGCGACAACAGTCATGAACATGCATTAAAATTAATGAACATTGAGTGCAAGCATGAGTAGGATATAATCCACCATGAACATAAATATCGTGGAGGCTATGTTGATTTTGTTTCAACTACATGTGTGAACATGTGCCAAGTCAAGTCACTCGAATCGTTCAAAGGAGGATACCACCCTATCATACCACATCACAACCATTTTAGTAGCATGTTGGCACGCAAGGTAAACCATTATAAACTCCTAGCAAATTAAGCATGGCATGGGCAACTATAATCTCTAATTGTCATTGCAAACATGTTCATTCATAATAGGCTGAATCAGGAACGATGAACTAATCATATTTACAAAAACAAGAGAGGTCGAGTTCATACCAGCTTCTCTCATCTCAATCAGTCCATCATATATCGTCATTATTGCCCTTCACTTGCACGACCGAACGATGTGAATAATAATAATAATGCACGTGCATTGGACTAAGCTGGAATCTGCAAGCATCTGATACAAAGGACAAGACAAGATAATATGGGCTCTTGGTTAAATCAACAATAATGCATATAAGAGCCACTCAACATTTTCATTATGGTCTTCTCCTCTCAACCCCCAAAGAAAAGAAAAGAAATAAAACTATTTACACGGGAAAGCTCCCAACAAGCAAAAGAACATGAAATCTTTTTGGGTTTTCTTTTAATTATTACTACTACAAGCATAGAAAGTAAACTAGCTAAAAGCTACAACTAATTTTTTTTCCTTAAGGTTATTCACGCACACAAGAAGAAAGCAGGAAAAAGAAAATAAACTAGCATGGATAGTACAATGAAAAAGTATGAGCAGCGAAAACTAGAGTGAGTGTGTGAACATGAATGTAATGTCGGTGATAAATACGTACTCCCCCAAGCTTAGGCTTTTGGCCTAAGTTGGTCTAGGGCCACAGCTGGCCTGGCGGATATCCAAAGTTGTAGCTGGGGTTGTACTGAGAAGTAGCAGCTATTGCATCGTGGGCTGTAGCTTGGAGGCGAGCTGCCTCAGTCCTCCTCTTATACTCGTTCGCCTCCTCCCTGGTTATAATATATCTCCCTTTTGCCTGAAAGTCAAAGAAAGTAGGAGCAGGAGGAGCAACATGGAAAATGTGGCGCCTGTCAAACATTAGTCGGTACTGGAGAGGTTGTTCATTCCTCTCAATAAACTGATGGCAAACCATAGCCTCATAACCCAGATAAGTGGGAGGCAATTCCATATCATTTTCATGTATGGGTATCTCAAGAAAATTATCCACACGGGTTGCATAAATTCCACCAAACAAGTCTCCACTTAAACCATTATTATGCAACCTTCGTGCAACAATGGCCCCCAAGTTATATTGTTTATCTCCTAAAACAGCACTCTTGAGAACACTAAGATCTGGAACACACATGTGGCATGCCTCATCCTTACCATTTATGCATCTACCTATAAAGAGAGCAAAATAATGTATAGGAGGAAAATGAATGCTCCCTATGGTAGCTTGTGTTATATCTCTAGATTCCCCCACGGTGATACTAGCAAGAAAATCCCTAAGTCCGTAGTATAAGATTTACCATAGATTTGCGAGGTTCACTAGCACTACCCCACTGCGGAAGTTTACAAGCAGTGTTAAAATCCTCTAAGTCCGTAGTATAAGATTTACCATAGAGATCAAATAGGACAGTGTGAGAATTACGTGAACATGAAAATTTGATCCTTCTCACAAAGGAATCAGTTAGGTGATAATACTGAGGGCACTTATCTAGCATGAAGCCCTCGAGTTCAGCATTACGCACATATGCGTCAAATTCCTCCTTAATTCCTGCTCGAACCATGAAATCTTTTGACGGCCATTCACAAGGCCGCACTTGAGCTTCTCTTGGTGGTTCATGGTCCGGCTAACGTATTGCGGGCCTGGGTCCTTGCTTCCTTGAAGAACCTCCTTGGTATAATTTCCTAAACACATTTCTTCCTCTGAAAAATTTCTGAAAATTTTAGTAACTCAAAAATAAAAGTGAACCAAACTCAACAAAATTCAAAGCAACTACAACCACAAGTGCCTAGAGACTATATCATGCATTAGAGCTACTTGAGACCATATAAATTTGACATGCAAGCTCAAGAACAGGGTCACCTAGGCAGCAAAAATTTGCAATGAATAAAGCACTAGAACAAAAACTAATTGGACCATTGGAGGAGTCACATACCGAAGAACAATCCCCCAAAGCAGTTTTGTGAGTGGAGCTTTGAGCAAGGAGATCGAAAATCGCAGCAAGATGAGCAAGAACTCGTGCTTGAGCTGGTTGGTGATTTTTTTGGGAGGAAGGAGTGTGTGGTGGCTGGAATAAGTGGAGGGGGGCCACCAGGGGCCCATGAGGCAGGGGGGCGCGCCCAGGGGGTGGGTGTGCCCTGGATCCTCGTGGCCAGGTGCTTGCTCCCCCTGCTGTGTTCTCAGTGCCAGATATTCTCAAATATTCTAGAAAAATCATATTTCATTTTCAGGGCATTTGGAGAACTTTTATTTTTGGGGTATTTTTTATTGCACGGTTAATTCAGAAAACAGACAGAAAATACTATTTTTGCTTTATTTAATCTAAATAACAGAAAATAAAAGGAGGGTGTAGAAGGTTGTGCTTTCTAACTTCATCCATCTCATGCTCATCAAAAGGAATCCACTAACAAGGTTGATCAAGTCTTATTAACAAAATCATTCTGAATCACATGAAACCGGAGAATATTCGAATAGCACTAGGTTACCTCAACGGGGATATGCACATCCCCAACAATAAGAATATCATATTTCTTTTTGACAGTAGGAAGAGGAAATTCAAAACCTCCAATAATAATCGATGGAATTTTTCCAATAGAGTTGATACTGTGGACTTGAGGTTGTTTCCTCGGAAAGTGTACCGTATGCTCATTACCATTAACATGAAAAGTGACATTGCCTTTGTTGCAATCAATAACAGCCCCTGCAGTGTTCAAAAAGGGTCTACCAAGGATAATCAACATACTATCGTCCTCGGGAATATCAAGAATAACAAAGTCCGTTAAAATAGTAATGTTTGCAACCACAACAGGCACATCCTCACAAATCCCGACAGGTATAGCAGTTGATTTATCGGCCATTTGCAAAGATATTTCAGTAGGTGTCAACTTATTCAAATCAAGTCTATGATATAAAGAGAGAGGCATAACACTAACACCGGCTCCAAGATCACATAAAGCAGTTCTAACATAGTTTCTTTTAATGGAGCATGGTATAGTTGGTACTCCTGGATCTTCTAGTTTCTTAGGTATTCCCCCCTTAAAAGTATAATTAGCAAGCATGGTGGAAATTTCAGCCTCCGGAATCTTTATTTTATTTGTAACAATATCCTTCATATACTTAGCATAAGGATTCATTTTAAGCATATCAGTCAAACGCATACGCAAAAAGATAGGTCTAATCATTTCAGCAAAGCGCTCAAAATCCTCATCATCCCTTTTCTTGGATGGTTTAGGAGGAAAAGGCATGGGTTTCTGAACCCATGGTTCTCTTTCTTTACCATGCTTCCTAGCAATGAAGTCTCTCTTATCATAACATTGATTCTTTGATTGTGGGTTATCAAGATCAACAGCAGGTTCAATCTCTACATCATTGTTATTGCTAGGTTGAGCATCAACATGAACATCATCATTAACATTATCACTAGGTTCATGTTCATCACCAGATTGTGTCTCAGCATCAGAAACAGAAATATCATTGGGATTCTCAGGTGTGTCAACAACAGGTTCACTAGAAGCATGCAAAGTCCTATCATTTTTCTTTTTCTTCTTCTTAGAAGGACTAGGTGCATCAACATTTGTTCTCTGAGAATCTTGTTCAATTCTCTTAGGGTGGCCCTCAGGATACAAAGGTACACATATTCATAATACTGAAGCCAAAAGATGTAGAGTTGATAATGATAGTGCAACTTATTTGTGGCACTGCCGTTTAGGTCATATTGGTATAAAGCGCATGAAGAAACTCCATTCTGATGGACTTTTGGAATCACTTGATTATGAATCACTTGGTACTTGCGAACCATGCCTCATGGGCAATATGACTAAAACGCCATTCTCCGGAACAATGGAGCGAGCAACAGATTTGTTGGAAATCATACATACTGATGTATGTGGTCCGATGAATGTTGAGGCTCGCAGCGGGTATCGTTATTTTCTCACCTTCACAGATGATTTGAGCAGATATGGGTATATCTACTTGATGAAGCATAAGTCTGAAACATTTGAAAAGTTCAAAGAATTTAAGAGTGAAGTGGAAAATCATCGTAACAAGAAAATAAAGTTTCTACAATCTGATCATGGAGGAGAATATTTGAGTTACGAGTTTCGTCTTCATTTGAAACAGTGCGGAATAGTTTCGCAACTCACGCCACCCGGAACACCACAGCGTAATGGTGTGTCTGAACGTCGTAATCGTACTTTACTAGAAATGGTGCGATCTATGATGTCTCTTACTAATTTACCGCTATCATTTTGGGGTTATGCTTTAGAGACGGCTGCATTCACGTTAAATAGGGCACCATCTAAATATGTTGAGACGACACCTGATGAACTGTGGTTTGGCAAGAAACCAAAGTTGTCGTTTCTTAAAGTTTGGGGCTGCGAGGCTTATGCGAAAAAGCTTCAACCTGATAAGCTCGAACCCAAATCGGAGAAATGTGTCTTCATAGGATACCCAAAGGAGACTACCCAAAGGAGACTGTTGGGTACACCTTCTATCACAGATCCGAAGGCAAAACATTCGTTGCTAAGAATGGATCCTTTCTAGAGAAAGAGTTTCTCTCGAAAGAAGTGAGTGGGAGGAAAGTAAAACTTGATGAGGTAACTGTACCTGCTCCCTTATTGGAAAGTAGTTCATCACAGAAATCTGTTCCTGTGACTCCTACACCAATTAGTGAGGAAGCTAATGGTGATGATCATGTAACTTCAGATCAAGTTACTACCGAACCTCGTAGGTCAACCAGAGTAAGATCCGCACCAGAGTGGTACGATAATCCTGTTCTGGAGGTCATGTTACTTGACCATGATGAACCTACGAACTATGAGGAAGCGTTGATGAGCCTAGATTCCGCGAAATGGCTTGAGGCCATGAAATCTGAGATGGGATCCATGTATGAGAAAAAAGTGTGGACTTTGGTTGAGTTGCCCGATGATCGGCAATCCATCGAGAATAAATGGATCTTCAAGAAGAAGACTGACGCTGACGGTAATGTTACTGTCTACAAAGCTCGATTTGTTGCGAAAGGTTTTCGACAAGTTCAAGGAGTTGACTACGATGAGACCTTCTCACTCGTAGCGATGCTTAAGTCCGTCCGAATCATGTTAGCAATTTCTGCATTTTATGATTATGAAATTTGGCAAATGGATGTAAAGACTGCATTCCTAAATTGATTTCTGAAAGAAGAGTTGTATATGATGCAACCTGAAGGTTTTATCGATCCAAAGGATGCCAACAAAGTGTGCAAGCTCCAGCGATCCATTTATGGACTGGTGCAAGCATCTCGGAGTTGGAATAAACGTTTTGATAGTGTGATCAAAGCATATGGTATTATATAGACTTTTGGAGAAGCCTGTATTTACAAGAAAGTGAGTGGGAGCTCTGTAGCATTTCTAATATTATATGTGGATGACATATTGTTGATTGGAAATGATATAGAATTTCTGGATAGCATAAAAGGATACTTGAACAAGAGTTTTTCAATGAAAGACCTCGATGGAGCTGCTTATATATTGGGCATCAAGATCTATAGAGATAGATCAAGACGCTTAATTGGACTTTCACAAAGCACATACCTTGATAAATTTTTGAAGAAGTTCAAAATGGATCAAGCAAAGAAAGGGTTCTTGCCTGTGTTACAAGGTGTGAAATTGAGTCAGACTCAATGCCCGACCACTGCAGAAAATAGAGAGAAAATGAAAGGAGTTCCCTATGCTTCAGCCATAGACTCTATCATGTATGCAATGCTGTGTACCAAACCTGATGTGTGCCTTGCTATTAGTTTAGAAGGGAGGTACCAAAGTAATCCAGGAGTGGATCACTGGACAACGGTCAAGAACATCCTGAAATACCTGAAAAGGACTAAGGATATGTTTCTCGTTTATGGAGGTGACAAAGAGCTCGTCATAAATGGTTACGTCGATGCAAGCTTTGACACTGATCCGGATGACTCTAAATCACAAACCGGATACGTGTTTATATTGAACGGTGGAGCTGTCAGTTGGTGCAGTTCTAAGCCAAGCGTCGTGGCGGGATCTACATGTGAAGCGGAGTACATAGCTGCTTCGGAAGCAGCAAATGAAGGAGTTCATATCCGATCTAGGTGTCATACCTAGTGCATCGGGTCCAATGAAAAATCTTTTGTGACAATACTGGTGCAATTGCCTTGGCAAAGGAATCCAGATTTCACAAGAGAACCAAGCACATCAAGAGACGCTTCAATTCCATCCGCGATCAAGTCAAGGAGGGAGACATAGAGATTTGCAAGATACATACGGATCCGAATGTTGCAGACCCGTTGACTAAGCCTCTCTCACGAGCAAAACATGATCAGCACCAAGACTCCATGGGTGTTAGAATCATTACTGTGTAATCTAGATTGACTCTAGTGCAAGTGGGAGACTGAAGGATATATGCCCTAGAGGCAATAATAAAGTTGTTATTTATATTTCCTTATATCATGATAAATGTTTATTATTCATGCTAGAATTGTATTAACCGGAAACTTAGTACATGTGTGAATACATAGGCAAACAGAGTGTCACTAGTATGCCTCTACTTGACTAGCTCGTTGAATCAAAGATGGCTATGTTTCCTAACCATAGACATGAGTTGTCATTTGATTAACGGGATCACATCATTAGAGAATGATGTGATTGACTTGAACCATTCCGTTAGCTTAGCACTTGATCATTTAGTATATTGCTATTGCTTTCTTCATGACTTATACATGTTCCTATGACTATGAGATTATGCAACTCCCGAATACCGGAGGAATACTTTGTGTGCTACCAAACATCACAACGTAACTGGGTGATTATAAAGGTGCTCTACAGGTGTCTCCGATGGTACTTGTTGAGTTGGCATAGATCGAGATTAGGATTTGTCACTCCGATTGTCGGAGAGGTATCTCTGGGCCCTCTCGGTAATGCACATCACTATAAGCCTTGCAAGAAATGTGACTAATGAGTTAGTTGCGGGATGATGCATTACGGAACGAGTAAAGAGACTTGCCGGTAACGAGATTGAACTAGGTATTGAGATACCGACGATCGAATCTCAGGCAAGTAACGTACCGATGACAAAGGGAACAACGTATGTTGTTATGCGGTTTGACCGATAAAGATCTTCGTAGAATATGTAGGAGCTAATATGAACATCCAGGTTCTGCTACTGGTTATTGACCGGAGATGAGTCTTGGTCATGTCTACATAGTTCTCGAACCCGCAGGGTCCGCACGCTTAACGTTCGTTGACGATCAGTATTATGAGTTTATGTGTTTTGATGTACCGAAGGTAGTTCAGAGTCTCGGATATGATCACGGACATGACGAGGAGTCTCGAAATGGTGGAGACATAAAGATCGATATATTGGACGACTATATTTGGACGTCGGAATAGTTTCGGGTGAGTTCGGGCATATACCGGAGCACCGGGAGGTTACCGGAACCCCCAGGAGGTATATGGGCCTTATTGGGCCATAGTGGGAGAGAGGAGAAGGTAGCAAAGGAGGGGGCGCCCCCCCCCCCCCCAAGCCCAATCCGAATTGGGAGGGGGGACGGCCCCCCTTTCCTTCCTCCTTCCTCCCCCTTCCTTCCACTCCTAGTCCAACTAGGGAAGGGGGGGATCCTACTCCCGGTGAGAGTAGGACTCCCCTTGGGGGCCGCCTAGGAGGCCGACCTCCTCCCGCTCCTCCACTCCTTTATATACGGGGGAGGGGGGCACCCCATGGACACATAAGTTGATCATTGATCTCTTAGCCGTGTGCGGTGCCCCCCCCCCCCCCACCACCCACCATAATCCACCTCGGTCATATCGTCGTAGTGCTTAGGCGAAGCCCTGAGCCGGTAGCTTCATCATCACCGTCATCACGCCGTCGTGCTGATGAAGCTCTTCCCCGACACTCTGCTGGATCATGAGTTCGTGGGACGTCACCGAGCCGAATGTGTGCAGATCGCGGAGGTGCCGTACCTTTGGTGCTAGGATCGGTCGATCGTGAAGACGTACGACTACATCAACCGCGTTGTCATAACGCTTCCGCTTACGGTCTACGAGGGTACGTATAGAACACTCTTCCCTCTCGTTGCTATGCATCACCATGATCTTGCGTGTGCGTAGGAATTTTTTTGAAATTACTACGTTTCCCAACAATTGCAACCGAGACAAAAAATGTCGAGGCCCAGTTGCAAGTTGAGGGTGGGATTGCAACTGGCACAAAAAAAGTTTGGGCCCATCTACGAGTCGAGGGTAGACTTGCAACTGAGATAAAAAAATGTCGAGGGCCAGTTGCAAATCGAGGGTGAGATTGTGACTGGGATGACAGAAAGTCAGGCCACAATTACAAGTTAAGGGTGTACTTACAATTGATACATGAAAAAGACAACCCTCTTTGGGGGTAGACAGTCAACTAACAAATATGGAAAAAATCATGAATTTAAAAGGAAAATGGGAAATAAAAAATGGGAAAAAGGAAAGAAAAAACATGAATTTAAAAACTTTATGAATTTGAAACAAATAAATGAACAAAGAAACAAAAATACATAAATAAATCGCTTGTGACCCCAGTCCACGCTGAGGCAACACACGATACTGTGAAAAAAAAGGACTAAACGCCACGACCTGCCGCTCGGGCGAGCGACGCGTACAGGAACAACACCAAATGACAAAAAGGGACCAAACAATACGAATCTTAATGTCCAAATCATGTGGTTAGAAAGCTAGATGTGAGGTAATTATTTCACAAATAGCAAACTGATGCAACAAAAAAAGTTTCAGATTTTTATTTTTGATTTTACTGTTTACATCATGAGCATTTGAGCTCGGTGTAGAAAGGTATTTTGGCGCATGTACCAGGTTCCCAAATTCCGAAAAGGATACACTTATTCCGTATGGTGTAATTTATGGGGCTCCACACGTAAGAGACTCTTGGATTTGGATGGATTGTTGCAAAACCCATGCACAAGCGATGCAATCCGTTCACGCTTCACCAGCAAAACAATGTCAGGTAGGTGGCGCTAATTCACGAGAGCATGCTGCCAAGCTCGGCACTTTGACACCAACCTCTCCTAGTAAATTGGCATCACGAACAGCACAGCGCATGCGTCTGATCCGGTGCACTCCCATGTAAGTGTACACGTTCGGAAAAAGTGTTTCTTGATCCATGGTTATTTGACTCTTCGGCTATCAACTTTTTTTTTCTCGAATACGCTACGGTCAGCGTATCATTGCATTAATAGAGAGGGGAGAACATACAGGTTAAGCATCAGGGGCACGTACACTACAAGGCGTGTCCAAGATGCATAGTGAGCATGGAATGGGTTGCTCAGCCCAGGTATCAGTCTATGTTACAGGGATGATACTACTCAATCCTTTGGCTCCTGCACAGACCCAGAAGCGGGCGTCGTCTTGGATCGCAACCAGGAGCGAGGCGGAGGAGGGTGTGATCTTGTCGAAGATGATCGCATTGCGGTGGCGCCAAATGGACCAGACCGTCAAGGCGGCAATGGTGGAGAGTCCTCGTCTTTTATCTTGGGTCGCCATGGTAAGGGCTGAGCTCAGCCAGTCTAGGAAGCAAAGGGAGCCATCTGGTATGGTGAGTTCGGGGCAACACCAGGAGAGAACGCCATGCCAGATTATGCGAGAGAAAACACACTCCACCAGGAGATGCTGAAGGGTCTCCGCATGTTGGGAACACAGCACACATATCGGCTCATGAGGAAGGCCCCGGCGTTCAAGCCGGTCAGCCGTCCAACAACGGTTGACGGAGGCAAGGTAAATGAAGAACTTGACAGAGAGGGGGGCACTCGACTTCCACACGAGGCGCCAGTGCTCGGGCGTAGTAGAGCCGGTGAAAAGGGCAGAATAGCATGAGGAAGCGGAGTAAACCCTGTTTTCAGTCCACTTCCATAGGATGGTGTCGGGCTCATGGGGTAGATTGATGGTCTGAAGCCGACACCAAAGGTCAAAGTACTCCAGCGCAGCCGCCGGGCCAAGATGGCCGTGGATGTCCTCGATCCACGCGCGATCCAGAAGGGCAGCAGCAACGGTCCGCGATCAGCATCGCCGTCTTGGGACAAGGGCGGTGAGGCTCGGGGCGAGATCACTGATAGAGCAGCCCTGCAGCCATCTGTCGGTCCAGAAGCGACAAGAAGTGCCATTCCCGATGGACCAGGTCGTCGAGGCGTGGAAGAACTGAAGAGCCTCGGGGTCGGAGGGCGGCTGGAGATGAGACCAAGGACGGGAGCTGTCAGAAGCACGCAGCCAAAGCCATCGGACCCGAAGGGAGATGCCGGTGCGGTGAAGATCACGAATGCCGAGACCGCCAAGCTCGATAGGACGGCAAACCCTTGCCCAGCTAACAAGGCAAGAGCCAGCGCGGGCGTCCTTACGGCCATGCCAAAGGAAGTCACGGATGATCCGGTTCGCCTTCTTGAGGATAGGAGGGGACATCGACATGGCCAAGAGAATGTGCACGGGCATAGCCATCAGAACTTGCCGGACCAAGGCAAGGCGTTCCCCTCGCAAGAGAAGCGCGGCCTTCCAGGTTGCCAGCTTGCGGAGTAATTTGTCGATGAGGGGGAGCAAATGAGTGGCAGGCACCATGCGGAGGGATAGGTGGAGGCCTAGGTATTGGATGGGGAAGGCCACGACCGGGCAGGTCAGAGAAGAGCCAACCGCGTCGAAAACCTCGGGAGTGCACTGGATTGGCGCCGCCGAACACTTAGCGAAATTGGTGCGTAAACCAGACACAGCTCCAAAGAATTCTAGCAGCCTGCTGACAACGGCAAGCTCGGATGGGTCGGGGTGGCAGAAATGACCACATCATCAGCAAAGAGGGAGATGCTCGAGGCAGCCAGGCGGTCTGTGAGTCGCCGGATGATGCCCTTGGTCACCGCAAACTGGAAGAGCGAGTTCAGCGCGTCAATGACAATTGTGAAGAGCATCGGGGAAACTGGATCACCCTGTCGAAGGCCTTGACGATGGGCAATAGGAGGGCCAAGGGTACCGTTGATCAACACCCTGGTAGAGGCCGTGGAAATGAGAATGGACACCCATTCGCGCCACCTAGGTCCAAACCCAAGATGTTCGAGGATCTGGAGGAGAAACGGCCAAGATACCGAGTCAAAGGCGCGGGCTATATCCAGCTTGAGCAGCACGCGAGGTAACCGGAGACGGTGAAGCTGTCGTGTCGTTTGCTGGACGAGAATGAAGTTGTCATGCACGCTCCGGCCCGCAATGAAGGCGCTTTGGTTGGAGGAGACCAACTCGCCAAGTCTAGGTGCCAGACGCAAGGATAGAACCTTGGCAAAGAGCTTAGCGACGATGTGGATGAGGCTGATGGGACGGTAGTCGAACAAGGTGGCAGCGTCCGGCCTCTTGGGGATCAGGGTGATGAGGGCTTCATTCAGCCTCTGGAAAGCTTGCCCATTGAGAGCGTATAACTTGTCGAAGACAGCACAGAGGTCGTCCTTAATGATGTCCCAGCATGCCCAGAGGAAATCAGCAGTGAAGCCATCCAGCCCAGGTGCCTTGCCAGAGGGTAGTTTTTTGATAGCATCCCAAATCTCGTCCGAGGAGAACGGAGCTTCAAGCTCAGAAAGGTCAAAGGATCTATGCTCGATGGCCTGGAGATCAAGCGTGATGGCGCGCTCATCCTGGGACCCGAGGATGGCGGAGAAATGGTTGAACGCAGCACGGGCAAGGTCGGCCTCTCCGGAAACACGCTGGCCATCAACCATAAGATCAAGAATCTTGTTCTTCTGCGCCCGGTGAGAAGCTAGGATCTTAGAGAAGGCCGAAGAAGCCTCGCCCTCCTTAAGCCAGCGGAGGCGGAGGCGTTGTCGAGCGATGGAGCGCTGGAGGGATGCAAGGCCTAGATACTTCCGTTTTAGTTCCCGTCGAAGCCACGCTTCGGCAGCGGAGAGCGGTCTCACGTCCTGGGCAGCGTCCAGACGCGCAATGAGCTCGCGGGCAATGCCGAGCTGGGTGTTGATGCTGTTGGTGACACGCGCACTCCACCGTTGGAGGCCCTTGGCCGTGGCCTTCAGGCGCGCAAAGAAACGCCGAAAAGGGTCCGGATCTGGTGCCACAGAGTTCCAAGCCTCGGTCACCGCATGATGAAAGCCATACAGACTTGGCCATAATTTTTGGAAGTGGAAGCGTCATCCTCCAAGAGAGTGGGCCGCGCAATCAATCAACAATGGGCAGTGATCAGAGGCCGCAGAAGAGAGGCATCGCAGCAGACACTGTGGGTGTGACGTCTCCCAGGAGGGGGTGCAGAGTACGCGGTCATTCCGAACGAGGGTGGGGTTTGCTTGTTCGTTGGACCAATTATAGCGCCGGCCATGCATGTAAATGTCATATAGGCCATGATCGGAAATGAAGCGACGAAAGCGATTCATCGTGCGGCGAGAGACGCGATCATTATTCTTGTCGGCCAACGAAGTGATCATGTTGAAGTCTCCCCCTAGAAGCCAGGGGCCCGCGATGCTTGAACGGAGGTCTTGGAGCTCGTTGAGGAATGCTAACTTAGCGTCATCTCCTTGATGGCCGTAGACGCCCGTGAGCCACCAGTGAGGTCCGCCCATGGTGGGGCTCACAACGGCGGAGACATGGTGGTCGCCAATCATGGGATTAGAGAGGGTGAGTTGGCAGCTCTGCCAAGCGAGGATGATGCCACCCCGGGTGTCAATCGCCGGGAGGAAGTAGAACCCATCAAATGTGTTGCCAAGAGTCTCAAAGACTAGAGTTTGCGAAACCGACGAGAGTTTGGTTTCTTGCAAGCAAACCACTGAGGGTGAAACGGAACTAATAACGGAGCGAACTGCAACGTGTTTAGCCCGGCTATTGAGACCGCGAACATTCCAGAATATGATCTTAAGATTTACATCCATGGGAAAGGTTTGGAGCACGGGTACAGAGCACATCCAGCATCGAGTCAAGCCGAGACTTGGCATGACTGGGAAGAGTGGGGGGCGAGGCCGTCGATGACAGACTGGGGAAGATGCCACCCATAGAAGTCAGCGAAGGCACAGACCACCTCCGTGGCCAGGGGGCGCTCAAACAGCTTGTAGTAGCGATCCAAGATGGCCTCAGAAACTGGCTCATCATCCTTCAGGAGACCCAAGCGGAGGAGGAGGACACGCTTGGCTTTCGCCTCGGAATCTAGCCCACGGTCAGACTTAGCAATCCGAACGCTGCGCCGAGGGGTGAAATTAGCGGGAACAACACATCTTCCGCGTCGCGGCGTGGGGGCAGGCAGAACAGGATTAACCGCGGAGCTGATGGATTCCAGAAACCCTTGCAGAGGAGGGGCGACGTGGGCATTGGCCCGTTGCATGGCCATGCATGGGGAGGACAGACGTGGCGCATCCTGGGCCACCAGTTCGGACTGGCATGCATGCATTGGCTCCGGGTCCGCCACCAGCCGACAGGGCGTGGGCGCAGGGATGGCGTGGGGATCCGGGACAGCAGGCACCAAATCAGCCTCGCAGACCGCGCCAGGAGGGGACGAGGGGATTGGCCTCGGATCCGAGGCCGCGTCCAGACACGGCGTGGGCCTAGGGACAGGATCAGGCTGGCAGTCCTCCTCGGGGGCAGTGGGAATCTGCAGCGACAGCACAGGCTGGTCGGGCAGGGGCACATTGGGGGGCCGCGGGCGTCCCCACAGCTAGCAGAGCCGGATTGGCTGGGACGGCATCCCGGGAAGCTTCTGGAGCCGCCGGAGAGACGCGTGGCACGCGCGGACCGGAGGGCGCGCGCGTGGGGGGGTGGGTCCAGCAGCAATGTTTGGACCGGCGCGGTTTGAACAGCAGCAGCGGCCCCGCCCGCGGTCTCGGTATGGTCAAAAGACGGCACGGGCCACGTCAGGCGTAGGGCAGGCGGGACCCGGGCGGCAGGAGGGGTGACGGAAGGGTGCGGGCCCAGCACCCCATGCCATCCGCGGAACGGGAGCGGCCATCAACTTTATCTGGGCACGGTTAAGCGGCAACTGGACGTTTTCCTTGCGATACAAGTTGCAAAAGAAAAGAGAGCTACTACTAGTAGTAGTTAACAACTACTGACAGGCATACGTGCACTGCACTGCACTAGACATCTAGTTGGACTCGGGCATGCATTTAGCCATGGACGATGCAATTAGCAAGATGAAATTGCTAATTATTGTGCTGCCGACTGGAGGGAGGCTGCTGTCCAGGTTCAAGAAACTCTAGATAGATGCCCTCGGTAGCGAGCGACTGCGGCTGGTTACCTACCGCTACCGGTACGTGTTGGTTGTGTGCACGTTCTAGCATTAGTTTTCAATGACCGGCTCGATTGATCAGGTCAAGCTAGATATAGAACTAGTAATGTAAGAATAAGACATAGAACAAGTAAAAGAGGAGCAAGGACGAGCGACATGCCAATTTTGATGCCAAGAAAGCCCTCCCTCCCTCCTGTGTTGCTTCTAGTCGCTCTCGTGCATGCATTCATCCATCGTATCATCCAAAACCCATCGCCCACCACGGAATCCTGCACAAAACGGCACAGATGAGGAGAAGAAGCTTGGAGCTTATCCTCGGCTTCGACGATCACCACCCGCCTGTCAGATTCAGGTGTCAACGTCATAGAACAAACAGCAAGAACCATCACAAATCAGAGCACCAATATTTTCTTTGGAGAACATCACTAGCCAGTGTACGTACCGGCCTTGCTGTCTTTCGACAACACTAGTCCAGCTTTCCTTCTCGCCATCAAAAGCGACCCGGTCCCTTTTCGACCGTAATAATCGCAAGATGTATCACGCCTTTGTTCTGTCCATGCTTGATTAAGCTTCGTCCCTCCCTCGCGCCACCCCCGTGCGTGCATGGATCGACGATAACGTGCGGCACCCATCTCCTCTGTTGCTGCCTGCATGTGTGTTTTCTTTGCAAGACTTTGGGGTTGGCCAGGCCCACCCCAACCCGATCAGGTGTCGCGTCCTGGTGGAGCCGTCTCATCAGCGGCCGGCTTATTTGACGTTTATGCATGTGTTTTCTTGTCTCATTTGAAAGCGTTTACTTATAAACAAAACATCCAGAAGATCACTGACTGGTACTAGTAATGTTTTCTACACGCTACTTGTTGTATACCTCTAGTGGTGTTTTCGCCGTCATGGATTTGAATTTAATGTGATGTAGCTAACACAAGTTTTCATTGGTTTTCATATCGTATTTTTCAATTTTCTATGGTTTTCTTTCGTTTTGCAGGTGGGGGTGGGGTTCTTCGGTTTCCTTTGTTTTCTTTGGTTTTTCTATTTTCCTTTTTTTATCAACACATGACTATTTTTCCATACACATTGTATATTTTTTATACAACATGCACATTTTTATGCACATCTAACATTTTAAAAATAAATGGTTACCATATTTTAAAATAAATGTTTTGATGTTTACATTTTTTCATACACATTATACGTTTTCCGTATACATCAAAAATATATAATGACTATATGATTTAACTTTTTTTAATTACATGCTAATGAATATTTTTGTGAATTCATGTTTGACAGATTTCAAATACAGGTTGAAACATCTGAATGATAGAAAACTTTTTTTGACCAGGTGAACAACTTTTTACTGTATAATCATTTTTTCAAAATCACATGAACATATTTTTTTTGAAATATGTGAACATTTTTTAAAATTTCATGTACTTTTTAGTGGCACAAACATTTTTTGAATCACGTGAATATTTTTTATATTTTACAAAAAAAATTAGAAAAATCCATGAACATTTTTGGAACGCATGAACATTTTTAATGTATAATTTTTGGAAGGCCATAACATTTATTAAAATTTGCGTTATTGTTTTTAACACTGCATAAACATGTTAAATATAAATTTATATTTAGCTTATTTCAGAATATACCACACGGCTGTAGGTGAGCTGGAGTTACAAAATGAACGGTCACCCCTAAAAAATGAACGGTCGAAAGAAAGAGATTGAGTTTGTTTGATTTGATTTGATTCGCTGAGGACCTGGTCGTAATTTCCTTTTTTTATGGAATGTTTGGTATTGTTGGAAGTCTTTTAGTATAAATCTAAGGACATATTAAAGAAAAGCTAAATAAACTATTTTTTGCACAGGTAAATCACGAAAAAGAGATACTATTTGAAGTTTCAGGAAATAGGATCACTTCTATTATGTTCCCAAATTCCAAAAAAGATACACTTTTCCGTATGGTGTAATTTATGGGGCTCCACACGTAATTCTGTATGGACATGACGCGGTTGTGTGCGTGGCCTCACACTATCGCACCCGAGACTCTTGGATATGGATGGATTGTTGCAAAACCCATGCACAAGCGGTCCAATTCGTTCACGGTTCACCAACAGCGACAAAAACCGCCGGCAAAACAATTTCAGGTAGTTGGGGCTAAGGGCATGTACGGTGGTAGATAACACAGTGTTATGTTAAGCCTTACATGTAACTTAGAGATGACAATAAAATGATGTCTATAATGGGTTATTTCTTAGGCTTATCTTTTATAAATAGCTATTACTAAAAACATGGTGAGACAAATTGTGCTAAGAGACCATCTCTTAAATAAGAGAAAACAAGCTTTTTTTTTATGAGTTCTCTCTCCTCCACTCCAGCGTTTATCCTATGTGGCATTTCTAAGATAGCTTCATTGTACATGTCCTAATTCACGAGAGTATGCTACAAACCTCGGTAGTTTGGCACCAACCTCTCCTAGTAAATTGGCATCATGAACAGCACAGCGCATGCGTCTGATCCGGTGCACTCCCACGTAAGTGTACATGTTCGGAAAAAGTGTTTCTTGATGCATGGTTATTTGACTCTTCGGCCACCGGGCACGGTTAAAGCAAACTGGGCGTTTTCCTTGCAATGCAAGTTGCAAAAGAAAAGAGAGCTACTAGTAGTTAACAACTAAACTGACAGGCATACCTGCACTGCACTAGACATCTAGTTGGACTAGGCATGCATATTTAGCCATGAACGATCCAATTAGCAAAATGAACTTGCTAATTATTGTGCTGCCGACTGAAGGGAGGCTGCTGTCCAGGTCCAAGAAACTCTAGATAGATGCCCTCGGTAGCGAGCGACTGCGGCTGGTTACCTACCGCTACCGGTACGTGTTGGTGGCCTGCACGTTGTAGTATTAGTTTTCATGACCGGCTCGATTGATCGAGTATTTAACAAAAAACTACGATATTTCAGCCTGATTATGTGTGGGCCCAACCAGTCAGAAACGCGTTTAAAAGAGCCAAATCGGGCTTTTTTCAGACATGGTAGTTTTTAGTCAAGGATTAATGAGAAAATGGTAGTTTTCGACACAAATTTGTAAAATGATAGTTTGTAGGCACGTTTCCACGAAATATGATAGTTTTTCTTGTTAAATACTTCGATTGATCAGGTCCAGCTAGATAAGGTAGAATCAGTAAAAGAATAAAGAACCATATAAAAACTACTTCTCGGTTCTAAATCAAGTGCATCAATTTTATACTAACTTTGATGCGAAGTCGTATTAAATTATAAGACTGGGACACTTATTTTGGGACGAAGGGAGTATAAGACTTTAGTGATCTAAAATGTTTTTTCTTTGTAGACGGAGTAGTACAAAAGAATGAACGACATGCCAATTTTGATGCCAAGAAGACCCCTCCCTCCTGTGTTCTAGTCGCTCTCGTGCGTGCATATCCATCGTATTACCCAAAACACATCGGCCGCGGATAAGGAGAACAAGCTTGGAGTTTATCCTCAGCTCCAACAACCATCACCACCCGCCGTTTCAGCCAGGTCGGATGAAGGGGTCAGCGTCAATGGACAGCAAGAACAAATTTCAGAAATCCGAGCAATAACAACGAAGCGTAGGAAGCCCTACGCCTGAGACGACCACTGTCAAGGTGACACCAACATTTTTTTTTGTGGAGAAGACCACTACCGATTCAGCTTTGCTGCCGGCCATCAAAAGCGACCCGCTCCTTTTTCGACCGCCATAATGGCAAGATGTATCGCGCCTTTGTTCTGTCCGTGGTCGATTAAGGCTGCTCGTAATGAGAGTATCATACTAGATACTAGTATCATGAATGCCAACTAAACAATTTTGATAAGATGACGTAGAATTAAATTAAAAAATAGATGATTGAGTATCATATTATGATATTGTATCATAACAAATGATATGCAGGTGATTAAAGAAGACCACTTACGATACTATATTATGGATGTACTATCATACAAAATATCATATTCATGATTCTAATCTATGAGACGCCACATTACGACCAGCCTAAGCTTCGTCCCTCCCTCGCGCCACCACCGTGCATGCATGAATCAATGATAATGTGCAGCACTCTGCACTCATCTGTTCGAGTTAATTGCACAGAAGTACCACAGTTGGGGCATCACATGCAGATTGGTACAACGATTGCTAAATTTTGCATGTCAGTACCACGATTGCTCCAGGTTTTTTCAAATAAGGCTAAAACACGTATTTATACGTATTGACGCTCGATCCGACAGCTTGGGCCCACCCGTCAGGTGCCACGCTGGCCAATCGGCGCGTGCCCGCGCGTGTCCGCGCGCTGACTAGGACGAGCCGGTGCGCTGCTGCTCTTCAACCCGGTCCGGTCGCACCAGCTCGCCCCCGCCGCACCATTCCCCTCCCCTCCTCCTCTCCTCACTCGCTCGAACCCTAGTGTATGGCGTCGGCGACTCCGCCAGGTGGCGGCGAGGTGTCCACGGCGGCGGTGAGATGCCGTTCTGGCCTCCTAGCGGAACGGCTGGCGTCGACGGTGATGGCGTCGACGACTCCAGCTCCGCGTACTCGACCGACGACGAGGAGGAGCCGATGTTACTCAGCATGGAGCAGCGGTTGCGGTTGGCGCAGCAGTGGGTGGCGAACCGTAGCAGCAACCATGAGTTGATGCATGGACTTGGCGGCGTGCTGTAAGTACCCTTGTCCTCCTCCTGCTCTGGTTTATCCAATTGGGGATTTTTAGGGTTTGTTCATCTTCTTGTTTATCCAGTTGGGGATTAGGGTTTGTCCAATTGTAGTGACTAGTATAGGACAATTACAGTAACCTAGTAACTCAGTGTATTGCACTCTCAAATTAGTTCAATTACAGTAACAATTTGGGATTGTGGCCTTGTCTTTTTCGTTGATTTTGCTATTGTGCTGAAATAGTAAAGTACATTATTCTGTACTGTAAATATTAGACTTACAGGTTACTTTAATAGCATTGTTCTGTGCTGAAATAGCATCTGTAATAGTAGAGTTAATAGTAAATATTAGACTTACAGGTTACTCTAAATTGTTCTGTACTGTACTGTTGCTCTCCAAATTAAGAGTAATTATAATGAATACATGAAATTTAATTTGTTCTGTAGTTTGGATGATGACATTTGGCAAGTAAGGATCCATTTTGATGCAAGAGAACCATTGGAGATGAAACTGTGTGGTTCAGATATTACTTATCTGAATTTGGTTGCAGTGATGGAAACCCAAGGATTTAATGCATATGATTGTTTGTATCACATTGAAGATCCATCTTTAGGAGAGAAAGGGCTGGATTTGGTAGACAGTCATGCAGAATTACAGATGATAAAGAGGAAGATCCAGGACAAATTGATGCTTGATTTGCTAGTCAGGGCTTGTCCACCCCCTGATACTGATTTTGAGAGGCAGCATTTTGAGAAGCCAGAGTTGTCCACTGTGGTGTACCAGAGCCTGTTGTTTTAGATCTGAGTGAGCCTCCTGTCTTAGCTGTTGATCAGCAAGGAGTAGTTTTTGAGAGTCAATGTAGCAACTCTAGCACACCTCATCCTGCTGGTGTTTGCACACAAGAAAGCAAGAATGCAACAGCCAAGTTGAAAGCAGTTTTGGAAGAAGAAGAAGAAGAGGGATATCAAGGATTTGAGGCATATGAGGACAGTGATGCTAATGCCTCTGATGAGGATGCTCAAATTGGAAATGACCCTCATTACATGAGTGATGATGAAGATGTAGAGGTGGAAGAGGGAAAGAGACAGAGAGAGCTAGAATACAAGAGGAAGAACCAGATAATGAGCAATCAGAAGAGGAAGAAATGCTGCATTATGAGGGTGACACTGAAGTCGAGGACCCATTTGAGGTAGAGGAAGATAGGACTTTTGAAGAAGAAGAAGAAACTATAGTTGAACCTGTGAAGAAGAAGCAGAAGCTACCAGTTAGAAGAGGACCAACAACTAGGTCACATTGTAGTAAGTTACCAGAGGTTGAACCTGATTTCAGACCATCATCAGATGAAGAAGAGAAAGGGTTGTTGAGGGAGAGTGATGATGATGGTTTTGAGCCAGTCTCTTTTGTCCTACCAAAGAAAAGGAAGAGTGGGGCAAAGAAAAGGCCTGCTAGGAAGTGGTACAATGAGAAAATGGAGCAACCACATGAGCAACTATGTATGAAGTTGTGTTTTAGGGATCAGTATCAATTCAGAGATGCTTTGTTGAATTTGCACATCACTCAGGCCAGGAATTTTAAGTATCATAGGAATTCAGATCAGAGGATAATTGTTGAGTGTCTAGATAAACAATGCCAGTTCTTTATGGTGGCAGCAGTTATAAAAGGGGAGAAAACCTTTGTAATTAAGAAGATGAGACTAGAGCACACTTGCCCTAGTACCACTGAGACCACCAGGGTTAGTGCTAAGTGGCTAGCACAGAAATATGAGCATCTCTTCAGATCTGATATAACTACTGGTATTCAGACAATAATTGATGCATGCATGGAAAAATATGGTGTAGATGTGCCCAAGTGCATGGCATATAGGGCAAAGAACATAGCTATTGAAGCTGTCTTAGGAGATCACAAGAAGCAATATCCTAGGCTTAAAGACTATGCTCAGACTGTCATGGACACAAACCCTGGGAGTAGAGTAATAGTCACTACTGTTACTCCAGTACCAAATGCAAAAATACCCCACCCAGGCCCAAGATTCCATGCCATGTTCTTTTGCCTGAATGGAGCAAGGGAGGGGTTTCTCAATGGGTGTAGGCCATTCATTGGTTAGTTCCTGAACCTTGTGCACCATTTACATATTATAGAGTACTCCATATTGTATATCACTTGAACGTATTTAATGTTTGGAAATGTTGATTATGCAGGTGTTGATGGATGCTTCATTAAGCTCACTACAGGAGCTCAACTCCTTGCTGCCACTGGTAGAGATGGCAACAACAACATATATCCACTGGCATTTGGCATAGTTGGACAAGAGGACACACCTAGTTGGTGTTGGTTTCTACACCAACTGAAAATTTGCCTAGGTGGAGAAGTGGGCAAGTTTGGACCTTATACTATAATGTCAGATAGACAAAAGGTATGTGTTTGCACATTTCATTTTGTTTTGCACAAGTGTTAACAGTAGCTAAGAGTTTTATTGGTGCATATTTATTTACCTTGTAGCTTAGAATTGTTAAATTGTTTGTGTCAAGGGTTATTGAATGCAGTGATTGTTGTGTTTCCAAATTGCAAACAAAGATTCTGCCTTAGGCATTTATATGCAAATTTCCAAAATGCTGGGTTTAGGGGTGAAGATCTTAAGAAGTGCATGGATAATGCTAGCTATGCCTACAATGAACACAAATTTAATATTGCAATGAATGATCTTAGAGCTGAAAGTGAGGAAGCTTGGGAGTGGCTTACTGCAATACCAAAAAAACATGGGCAAGGCATGCATTTGACACAAACTGCAAGACTGACTTGGTAGTGAACAACTTGTCTGAGGTGTTCAACAAGTACATTCTAGATGTTAGGAGAAAACCTATAAGGACAATGTGTGATGGGATAAAAGATAAGCAGATGGTGAGGTGGCATAGGAACAGAGAGAGTGTAAAGGCAGCAAGATGGGATATAACACCTCATTACAGTGAGAAGCTAGAGGTTGAGAAGGAGAGGGCCAGATATTGCAAGCCAATACGGGCAGGGGTCAACTTATGGCAAGTTACAAGTGGGCAGCAAACACATAGTGTCAACCTGGAACTTGAGACTTGTGGATGCAGGAAGTGGGACCTTAGTGGCATACCTTGCAACCATGCCATCTCTGCAATAAACAAGGCTAAAAGGAAACCAGAGGATTATGTCGGCAAATTCTTCAAGAAAGATTTTTATGTTGCAGCTTATGAACCAATGATCTTTTCTGTGCCTGGTGAGCATGATTGGACAAGGACCCCTGGTCCAGACATAGAACCACCTGCATTCAAAATCAAGAGAGGAAGAAAGAAAGAAAAGAGGATCAAGGGCAAATTTGAAGTACTAAAGCCAAAATACACTTCAAGAATGGGGATCATAACATGTGGCAATTGTGGTCTCCAAGGGCATAGGTACACAAACTGTCTTAAACAGTTGAACCGGAGCTAGCTTTGAGGAAGAATAAGCATGTGGTAATAATTTTTCACCTTGAAATATACAAATCTTTCCTTTATTTCTTGTACATTTCTTTCTAGCATTATTAACTGTTTTCCTTTTCTTTGTAAGGCTACTCCAAGTAACTCACAACCAAGAGCTGCTAGTCCTTCTACTACAACAACAGCAAGACAGCCAAGAGTTGCTGCCAGAGGAGCTACCACAGGAAGAGGAGCTGCTACTTCTACTACACCACCACCATCTGGAAGAGGAGCTGGCAGAGGAAGAGGAGCTGGAAGAGGTGCTCCAAGGCCATTCAGTGCCCCCAGGCAATATGCTGACATTCCTACTGATGGTACACACACTGGATGGATGTCCTACTTCACTGCTAGCAGAGGAAGAGGAGCCATGTAATTTGAAATGATGTGGTGTTATTTTGGTTGAACTTGATGCTGATGTTGATGTGTTGTTGCCACTTGATGCATAATTTGGCACAATCAAGTACTGGTTATTGTAATGTTGAACTTGAGGTGGAGTACTCTAGTTGGGGCACCATATTTTGGTGTTGAATATGTTGCTACTGGATATGTATGTGTTGAACTTGAGGTGGTTATCTGAATGTTGAACTTGAGGTGGTTATTGTAATGTTGAACTTGAGGTGGAGTACCAGTATTTGCAAAGCACTAACACATTTTCAGTTACTTGTTGCAAATCAGTACCAATACTGCTGCTACTGTTGCATGTCAGTACCAATATTGGGGCATCACATAACATGCAGTACCACATTTGGGGATTCTGACATGTGGGACAGATACCTCTCCTACTATTAAAGTGACAGCACAAGATCTCAGATTTGGGAATGAAACTAGGGTTCGTCCACGCAGTGTCCATTTGGAGCGCAGCGAAGGAGAAGAAGGACAAATCTCAGCGTGGAGGCGCTGACTGGGGCCGGCGGTGGAGAGAGAGATGTCGTGGTCGTCCAGTGCCGGGTCCGCTCCCGGATTTCGTCGAGCTGCAGGAAGGAGGGGGGAGGAGTCGCGCTCGCCGGTGCGCTACCGCGAGCTCCCAATGGCATACGAGCCTCCAGTGATGTGCCACTGCTCACCTCCGAGGAAGGCGCCAAGATGGATCTCCTGGAGCAGGCAGAACCCTGGTAGGAGGTACTATAGCTGCGTGGATGCTATGGTGAGTGTTGTTTTTTGCCTAATTTCCTTCCTTTTTCTTCTGTGCAATAGTATGTGAAATGATATATTTTTGGAAATTTGTTTGTGCATCTTAATAGCACGGTGGCTGTGGATTTGTGCAATGGCATGATGATCCATTGCCCACATTCTGGAGTGAGCTCATAGGGGATCTACGTGATGAAGTATGGAGGCTTAAAGGTGCAACTGTTGCTAGATCTGAAGATCAATTTCCAATGTTGACTCCAAGTGAAGATGATGGCACAAGGGAGGCCATCTTTCTGTCTCTGCAAACTCAACTCAGAGAGAAGAATGCAGAGATTGCAGGGATTAGGGCCAAATTTCACAATGTGTTGTTTCTTTTCACTATATTTGTGCTTGGCTTAGTTGCAGGCAAGATATTAAGTTAGTTAGTTGGTTTAGTTGCAGCCAATCTAAATGCAATGTACTGTCTGGTTTAGTTGCTCTAGTTTAAGCAAAGTTGTAATGGATCAAGTGGTAATGGATCAGTGAAATTATCTTCTGATGCAATGAGATTTAGTCAGTCTTGTTCCTCTTTCATTTTGTATGACATGAGTGGTTTGCTGCAACATTGTCATAATGTATCATCATCAACATATCCATCTACATAATCAGCATATCCATACATAATAAGAAACTGATCCATGTCTACCAATCATAGCACACATTAGTTTCTGGAGTTCAACTCATTATAGCCATACATAACCATTGTTCACAATACATAGAGGAGTTCAACTTCAAATGCATAGTTCATCCTTTTCTCACGAAAGGATGAATAGCATAACTACTACATACATACACAGCCATATTCACCACTAGTACAAGCATACAGTACACAACCTTAGTTCCTAGATGATAGGTCATTACATAACCATCATTCCCAAAAGGTCAGCAATGCCACTAATCTCATTTTCATCTTCTTCACTTCTCCAAGATGGCCTGAATCCCCCTGAACTTCTCCTTCAACTTTTCATTCTGAAACTCTAACTGTCACTTCTCTTCAATATGCTTTTCATTTCCCTTAAGCAGATCAGCAACCTGAAGCTTCAACTCTAGCTTCTCTTGGGTGAGCTTCTCCTGACACTTTGTTAGCTCTGCATTCTTCAGCTCCAAATTCATACTAGCTTCAGTAAGCACTTGCTTCTCTTTCATTTCGTTCAACTTCAAGTTCTGAATGACTGTTGCTTGAGCTCTTGTCAGGTTGAGCAGCAGCTCATACTTCTGAGTAAGTTTCTGGGTCTCTGCATCTTTCTTTGCCATCTCACTTGCCATCTGTGCCTTCATATCATCAATCAGTTCTTTTCTTACCTCCTGCTGATATGTAATGGCAGACTGCAGATGTCTGAAATCCACCACCTTATCTTCCTGAAAGTTCATCAGCTCATGCACATCTTGTACTAGCTTGTCATAGTTGGCCTCCAGCTTGTTCTTCTCTTCTGTCAGATGGTGGATAGTGAAAGAACTTTCAAGATTGTCATTCACCCTAGCAGTTTTGGCATCTTCAACCATTGCCCATAGCTTCAACAATGCATTCTGCATTGTTGGGGGGCACTGGTGATCAACCCATTCAACAAAGCCACAATTGCTACCTGCCTGCAAAAACAACAACAACACCAACACAGTTCATACAACAAGTAATTACACAAGATAACTGCAGTTGCCAAAAAGAATATCTAAATTTAGCATCAGACCACTACATTTAACAAGAGGAGCAGCCACTTGAGTAGCTGACTGACTAGGTTATTTACCAATTTTAAGCTACTCTAGTACCACTATTAACCAAAATTACTATGCCATTGTACTCCAGCAAAATATACTCATGCTTGACCTAAATAAGCTACTCTAGTGCCACTATGAACCAAAATGTTGACAGCAAGCAGAGTACTCCAGCAAACAGAGTTCAATATGGCACTGACAAAGTAAGAAAAAAATCACTATGCCTACAATCCATACCGGCTGTGCACATGCTAAAAACCGCCTGCCTGTGTCTATTCCTTCAAAGGCAACAAGCCTCTCACATGCCATGCCGTGCTTCTCACATGGAGACATCACATCCAGCTCAAGCCCCTTGTAATCTGGATCTTCAAGGCTGAAATGTTGGGAATCGTAGCATAATTTTAAAATTTTCCTACGCTCACCAAGATGCATCTATGGAGTATACTAGCAACGAGGGGAAAGGAGTGCATCTACATACCCTTGTAGATCGCGAGCGGAAGCGTTCCAATGAACGTGGATGACGGAGTCGTACTCGCCGTGATTCAAATCACCGATGACCGAGTGCCGAACGGACGGCACCTCCGCGTTCAACACACGTAGGGTGCAGCGACGTCTCCTCCTTCTTGATCCAGCAAGGGGGAAGGAGAGGTTGATGGAGATCCAGCAGCACGACGGCGTGGTGGTGGATGTAGCGGGATGCCGGCAGGGCTTCGCCGAGCTTCTACGAGAGAGAGAGGTGTAGCAGGGGAGGAGGGAGGCGCCCAAGGCTGTAATGCTACTGCCCTCCCTCCCCCCCTTTATATAGGCCCCCTGGGAGGGGGGGCGCCGGCCAAACCCCATCTATATGGGGGGCGGCGGCCAAGGGGGTGCCTTGCCCCCCCAAGGCAAGTGGGGCGCCCCCACCCTAGGGTTTCCAACCCTAGGCGCAGGGGGGAGGCCCATGGGGGGCGCCCAGCCCACTAGGGGCTGGTTCCCTTCCCACTTCAGCCCACGGGGCCCTCCGGGATAGGTGGCCACACCCGGTGGACCCCCGGGACCCTTCTGGTGGTCCCGGTACAATACCGATAACCCCCGAAACTTTCCCGGTGGCCGAAACTTGACTTCCTATATATATATCTTCACCTCCGGACCATTCCGGAACTCCTCGTGACGTCCGGGATCTCATCCGGTACTCCGAACAACTTTCGGGTTTCCGCATACACATATCTCTACAACCCTAGCGTCACCGAACCTAAAGTGTGTAGACCCTACGGGTTCGGGAGACATGCAGACATGACCGAGACGCCTTTCCGGTCAATAACCAACAGCGGGATCTGGATACCCATGTTGGCTCCCACATGTTCCACGGTGATCTCATTGGATGAACCACGATGTCGAGGATTCAATCAATCCCGTATACAATTCCCTTTGTTCATCGGTATGTTACTTGCCCGAGATTCGATCGTCGGTATCCCAATACCTTGTTCAATCTCGTCACCGGCAAGTCTCTTTACTCGTACCGCAATGCATGATCCCGTGACTAACGCCTTAGTCAGATAGAGCTCATTATGATGATGCATTACCGAGTGGGCCCAGAGATACCTCTCCGTCACACGGAGTGACAAATCCCAGTCTCGATCCGTGCCAACCCAACAAACACTTTCGGAGATACCCGTAGTGCACCTTTATAGTCACCCAGTTACGTTGTGACGTTTGGCACACCCAAAGCACCCCTACGGTATCCGGGAGTTGCACGATCTCATGGTCTAAGGAAAAGATACTTGACATTGGAAAAGCTCTAGCAAACGAAACTACACGATCTTTTATGCTATGCTTAGGATTGGGTCTTGTCCATCACATCATTCTCCTAATGATGTGATCCCGTTATCAATGACATCCAATGTCCATAGTCAGAAAACCACGACTATATGTTGATCAACGAGCTAGTCAACTAGAGGCTTACTAGGGACACGTTGTGGTCTATGTATTCACACATGTATTACGATTTCCGGATAACGCAATTATAGCATGAAAAATAGACAATTACCATGAACAAAGAAATATAATAATAACCATTTATTATTGCCTCTAGGGCATATTTCCAACAGTCTCCCACTTGCACTAGAGTCAATAATCTAGTTACATTGTGATGAATCGAACACCCATTGCGTCTTGGTGTTGATCATGTTTTGCCCTAGGGAGAGGTTTAGTCAACGGATCTGCTACATTCCGGTCCGTATGTACTTTACAAATATCTATGTCTCCATTTTGAACACTTTCACGAATGGAGTTGAAGCGACGCTTGATATGCCTGGTCTTCCTGTGAAACCTGGGCTCCTTCGCAAGGGCAATAGCTCCAGTGTTGTCACAGAAGAGAGTCATCGGGCCCGACGCATTGGGAATCACCCCTAGGTCGGTAATGAACTCCTTCATCCAGACTGCTTCCCGTGCTGCCTCCGAGGCTGCCATATACTCCGCTTCACATGTAGATCCCGCCACGACGCTTTGCTTGCAACTGCACCAGCTTACTGCTCCTCCATTCAAGATATACACATATCCGGTTTGTGACTTCGAGTCATCCAGATCTGTGTCGAAGCTAGCGTCGACGTAACCCTTTACGACGAGCTCTTCGTCACCTCCATAAACGAGAAACATATCCTTAGTCCTCTTTAGGTACTTCAGGATATTCTTGACCGCTGTCCAGTGTTCCATGCCGGGATTACTTTGGTACCTACCTACCAAACTTACGGCAAGGTTTACATCAGGTCTGGTACACAGCATGGCATACATAATAGACCCTATGGCCGAGGCATAGGGGATGACACTCATCTTTTCTATATCTTCTGCCGTGGTCGGGCATTGAGCCTTGCTCAATTGCACACCTTGCAATACAGGCAAGAACCCCTTGTTGGACTGATCCATACTGAACTTCTTCAATATCTTGTCAAGGTATGTACTCTGTGAAAGACCAATGAGGCGTCTTGATCTATCTCTATAGATCTTGATGCCTAATATATAAGCAGCTTCTCCAAGGTCCTTCATTGAAAAACACTTATTCAAATAGGCCTTTATACTTTCCAAGAATTCTATATCATTTCCCATCAACAGTATGTCATCCACATATAATATGAGAAATGCTACAGAGCTCCCACTCACTTTCTTGTAAACACAGACTTCTCCATAAGTCTGTGTGAACCCAAACGCTTTGATCATGTCATCAAAGCGAATGTTCCAACTCCGAGATGCTTGCACCAGCCCATAGATCATCTTCGTCACCGGCATGACACCATGATCTCCATCATCATGATCTCCATCATTGTGTCTTCCTGAAGTCGTCATGCCAACGATTACTTCTACTTCTATGGCTAACGCGTTTAGCAACAAAGTAAAGTAATTTACATGGCGTTATTCAATGACACGCAGTTCATGCAAAATAATAAAGACAACTCCTATGGTTCCTGCCGGTTGTCATACTCATCGACATGCAAGTCGTGATTCCTATTACAAGAATATGATCAATCTCATACATCACATATATCATTCATCACATCTTCTGGCCATATCACATCACATAGCACTTGCTGCAAAAACAAGTTAGACGTCCTCTAATTGTTGTTGCAAGTTTTTACGTGGTTTGTAGGTTTCTAGCAAGAACGATTTCTTACCTACGTATGACCACAACGTGATTTGCCAATTTCTATTTACCCTTCATAAGGACCCTTTTCATCGAATCCGTTCCGACTAAAGTAGGAGAGACAGACACCCGCTAGCCACCTTATGCAACTAGTGCATGTCAGTCGGTGGAACCTGTCTCACGTAAGCGTACGTGTAAGGTCGGTCTGGGCCGCTTCATCCTACAATGCCGCCGAAACAAGAAACGACTAGTAGCGGCAAGAAGAATTGGCAAACTCAACTCCCACAACTGCTTTGTGTTCTACTCGTGCATAGTAACTACGCATAGGCCTGGCTCATGATGCCACTGTTGGGAATCGTAGCATAATTTAAAATTTTTCTACGCTCACCAAGATGCATCTATGGAGTCTACTAGCAACGAGGGGAAAGGAGTGCATCTACATACCCTTGTAGATCGCGAGCGGAAGCGTTCCAATGAACGTGGATGACGGAGTCGTACTCGCCGTGATCCAAATCACCGATGACCGAGTGCCGAACGGACGGCACCTCCGCGTTCAACACACGTACGGTGCAGCGACGTCTCCTCCTTCTTGATCCAGCAAGGGGGAAGGAGAGGTTGATGGAGATCCAGCAGCACGACGGCGTGGTGGTGGATGTAGCGGGTCTCGGCAGGGCTTTGCCAAGCTTCTGAGAGAGAGAGGGAGGTGTTACAGGGGAGGAGGGAGGCGCCCAAGGCTGTAGGTTGCTGCCCTCCCTCTCCCCCCCTTTATATAGGCCCCCTGGGGGGGCGCCGGCCCAAGGAGATGGGATCTCCAAGGGGGAGCGGCGGCCAAAAGGGGGGAAGGGGTGCCTTGCCCCCCAAGGCAAGGGGGAAGCTCCCCCCCTAGGGTTCCCAACCCTAGGCGCATGGGGGGGAGGCCCAAGGGGGGCGCCCCAGCCCACTAAGGGCTGGTTCCCTTCCACTTTCAGCCCACGGGGCCCTCCGGGATAGGTGGCCCCACCCGGTGGACCCCCGGGACCCTTCCGGTGGTCCCGGTACAATACCGGTAACCCCCGAAACTTTCCCGGTGGCCGAAACTTGACTTCCTATATATAATTCTTCACCTCCGGACCATTCCGGAACCTCTCGTGACGTCCGGGATCTCATCCGGGACTCTGAACAACTTTCGGGTTTCCGCATACATATATCTCTACAACCCTAGCGTCACCGAACCTTAAGTGTGTAGACCCTACGGGTTCGGGAGACATGCAGACATGACCGAGACGCCTCTCCGGTCAATAACCAACAGCGGGATCTGGATACCCATGTTGGCTCCACATGTTCCACGATGATCTCATCGGATGAACCACGGTGTCGAGGATTCAATCAATCCGTATGCAATTCCCTTTGTCAATCGGTATGTTACTTGCCCGAGATTCGATCGTCGGTATCCCAATACCTTGTTCAATCTCGTTACCGGCAAGTCTCTTGACTCGTACCGCAATGCATGATCCCGTGACTAACGCCTTAGTCACATTGAGCTCATTATGATGATGCATTACCGAGTGGGCCCAGAGATACCTCTCCGTCACACGGAGTGACAAATCCCAGTCTCGATCCGTGCCAACCCAACAGACACTTTCGGAGATACCCGTAGTGCACCTTTATAGTCACCCAGTTACGTTGTGACATTTGGCACACCCAAAGCACTCCTACGGTATCCGGGAGTTGCACGATCTCATGGTCTAAGGAAAAGATACTTGACATTGGAAAAGCTCTAGCAAACGAAACTACACGATCTTTTATGCTATGCTTAGGATTGGGTCTTGTCCATCACATCATTCTCCTAATGATGTGATCCCGTTATCAATGATATTCAATGTCCATAGTCAGGAAACCATGACTATCTGTTGATCAACGAGCTAGTCAACTAGAGGCTTACTAGGGACACGTTCTGGTCTATGTATTCACACATGTATTACGATTTCCGGACAATACAATTATAGCATGAATAATAGACAATTACCATGAACAAATAAATATAATAATAACCATTTATTATTGCCTCTAGGGCCTATTTCCAACATACTGCTCCTCCATTCAAAATATACACGTATCCGGTTTGTGACTTCGAGTCATCCAGATCTGTGTCGAAGCTAGCGTCGACGTAACCCTTTACGACGAGCTCTTCGTCACCTCCATAAACGAGAAACATATCCTTAGTCCTTTTCAGGTGCTTTAGGATATTCTTGACCGCTATCCAGTGTTCCATGCCGGGATTACTTTGGTACCTTCCTACCAAACTTACGGCAAGGTTTACATCAGGTCTGGTACACAGCATGGCATACATAATAGACCCTATGGCCGAGGCATAGGGGATGACACTCATCTTTTCTATATCTTCTGCCGTGGTCGGGCATTGAGCCGTGCTCAATTGCACACCTTGCAATACAGGCAAGAACCCCTTCTTGGACTGATCCATATTGAACTTCTTCAATATCTTGTCAAGGTATGTACTCTGTGAAAGACCAATGAGGCGTCTTGATCTATCTCTATAGATCTTGATGCCTAATATATATAAGCAGCTTCTCCAAGGTCCTTCATTGAAAAACACTTATTCAAATAGGCCTTTATACTTTCAAACAATTCTATATCATTTCCCATCAATAATATGTCATCCACATATAATATGGGAAATGCTACAGAGCTCCCACTCACTTTCTTGTAAACACAGGCTTCTCCATAAGTCTGTGTAAACCCAAACGCTTTGATCATCTCATCAAAGCGAATGTTCCAACTCCGAGATGCTTGCACCAGCCCATAGATCGAGCGCTGGAGCTTGCATACTTTGTTAGCATTCTTAGGATCGACAAAACCTTCCGACTGCATCATATACAACTCTTCCTTAAGGAAGCCGTTAAGGAATGCCATTTTGACGTCCATCTGCCATATCTCATAATCATAGTATGCGGCAATTGCTAACATGATTCTGACGGACTTCAGCTTCGCTACGGGTGAGAAAGTCTCATCGTAGTCAACCCCTTGAACTTGTCGATAACCCTTAGCGACAAGTCGAGCTTTGCAGATGGTCACATTACCATCCGCGTCCGTCTTCTTCTTAAAGATCCATTTGTTTTCTATGGCTCGCCGATCATCGGGCAAGTCAGTCAAAGTCCATACTTCGTTTTCATACATGTATCCTATCTCGGATTTCATGGCTTCCAGCCATTTGTCGGAATCTGGGCCCGCCATCGCTTCTTCATAGTTCGAAGGTTCACCGTTGTCTAACAACATTATTTCCAGGACAGGGTTGCCGTACCACTCTGGTGCGGAACGTGTCCTTGTGGACCTACGAAGTTCAGTAGTAACTTGATCCGAAGCTTCATGATCATCAAAATTAACTTCCTCCCCAGTCGGTGTAGGCACCACAGGAACATCTTCCCGCGCTGCGCTACTTTCCGGTTCGGAAGGGGTGACTATCACCTCATCAAGTTCCACTTTCCTCCCACTCAATTCTTTCGAGAGAAACTCCTTCTCCAGAAAGGACCCGTTCTTGGCAACGAAGATCTTGCCTTCGGATCTGAGGTAGAAGGTATACCCAATAGTTTCCTTAGGGTATCCTATGAAGACGCATTTTTCCGACTTGGGTTCGAGCTTTTTAGGTTGAAGTTTCTTGACATAAGCATCGCATCCCCAAACTTTTAGAAACAACAGCTTAGGTTTCTTTCCAAACCATAATTCATACGGTGTCGTCTCAACGGATTTCGACGGAGCCCTATTTAAAGTGAATGCGGCAGTCTCTAAAGCATAGCCCCAAAATGAGAGCGGTAAATCGGTAAGAGACATCATAGATCGCACCATATCCAATAGAGTGCGATTACGACGTTCGGACACACCGTTTCTCTGAGGTGTTCCAGGCGGCGTGAGTTGTGAAACTATTCCACATTTCCTTAAGTGTGCACCAAATTCGTGACTTAAATATTCTCCACCGCGATCTGATCGTAAGAATTTTATTCTCCTGTCACGTTGATTCTCAACCTCACTCTGAAATTCCTTGAACTTTTCAAAGGTTTCAGACTTGTGTTTCATTAGGTAGACATACCCATATCTACTTAAGTCATCAGTGAGAGTGAGAACATAACGATATCCTCCACGAGCCTCAACACTCATTGGACCGCACACATCGGTATGTATGATTTCCAATAAGTTGGTTGCTCGCTCCATTGTTCCGGAGAACGGAGTCTTGGTCATCTTACCCATGAGGCATGGTTCGCACGTGTCAAATGATTCGTAATCAAGAGACTCCAAAAGTCCATCTGCATGGAGCTTCTTCATGCGCTTGACACCAATGTGACCAAGGCGGCAGTGCCACAAGTATGTGGGACTATCGTTATCACCTTTACATCTTTTGGTATTCACACTATGAATATGTGTAACATCACGTTCGAGATTCATCAAAAATAAACCATTGAACAGCGGGGCATGACCATAAAACATATCTCTCAAATAAATAGAACAACCATTATTCTCGGATTTAAATGAGTAGCCATCTCGAATTAAACGAGATCCAGATACAATGTTCATGCTCAAAGCTGGCACTAAATAACAATTATTGAGGTTTAAAACTAATCCCGTGGGTAGATGCAGAGGTAGCGTGCCGACGGCGATCACATCGACCTTGGAACCATTCCCGACGTGCATCGTCACCTCGTCCTTCGCCAGTCTCCGTTTATTCCGTAGTTCCTGTTTTGAGTTACAAATATGAGCAACCGCACTGGTATCAAATACCCAGGAGCTACTACGAGTACTGGTAAGGTACACATCAATTACATGTATATCACATATACCTTTGGTGTTGTCGGCCTTCTTGTCCGCTAAGTATTTGGGGCAGTTCCGCTTCCAGTGACCACTTCCCTTGCAATAAAAGCACTCAGTCTCGGGCTTGGGTCCATTCCTTGGCTTCTTCCCGGTAACTGGCTTACCGGGCGCGGCAACTCCCTTGCCGTCCTTCTTGAAGTTCTTCTTACCCTTGCCCTTCTTGAACTTTGTGGTTTTATTCACCATCAACACTTGATGTTCTTTTCTGATCTCCACCTCCGCTGATTTCAGCATTGAATATATTGTTGGAAATATGCCCTAGAGGCAATAATAAATGGTTATTATTATATTTCTTTGTTCGTGATAATAGTCTATTATTCATGCTATAATTGTATTGTCCGGAAATCGTAATACATGTGTGAATACATAGACCACAACGTGTCCCTAGTAAGCCTCTAGTTGACTAGCTCGTTGATCAACAGATAGTCATGGTTTCCTGACTATGGACATTGGATGTCATTGATAACGGGATCACATCATTAGGAGAATGATGTGATGGACAAGACCCAATCCTAAGCATAGCATAAAAGATCGTGTAGTTTCGTTTGCTAGAGCATTTCCAATGTCAAGTATCTTTTCCTTAGACCATGAGATCGTGCAACTCCCGGATACCGTAGGAGTGCTTTGGGTGTGCCAAATGTCACAACGTAACTGGGTGACTATAAAGGTGCACTACGGGTATCTCCGAAAGTGTCTGTTGGGTTGGCGCGGATCGAGACTAGGATTTGTCACTCCGTGTGACGGAGAGGTATCTCTGGGCCCACTCGGTAATGCATCATCATAATGAGCTCTATGTGACTAAGGCGTTAGTCACGGGATCATGCATTGCGGTACGAGTAAAGAGACTTGCCGGCAACGAGATTGAACAAGGTATTGGGATACCGACGATCGAATCTCGGGCAAGTAACATACCGATTGACAAAGGGAATTGCATACGGGATTGATTGAATCCTCGACACCGTGGTTCATCCGATGAGATCATCGTGGAACATGTGGGAGCCAACATGGGTATCCAGATCCCGCTGTTGGTTATTGACCGGAGAGGCGTCTCGGTCATGTCTGCATGTCTCCCGAACCCGTAGGGTCTACACACTTAAGGTTCGGTGACGCTAGGGTTATATAGATATATGTATGCGGAAACCCGAAAGTTGTTCGGAGTCCCGGATGAGATCCTGGACGTCACGAGAGGTTCCGGAATGGTCCGGAGGTGAAGAATTATATATAGGAAGTCCAGTTTCGGCCACCGGGAAAGTTTCGGGGGTTACCGGTATTGTACCGGGACCACCGGAAGGGTCCCGGGGGTCCACCGGGTGGGGCCACCTATCCCGGAGGGCCCCGTGGGCTGAAAGTGGAAGGGAACCAGCCCTTAGTGGGCTGGGGCGCGCCCCTTGGGCCTCCCCCCATGCGCCTAGGGTTGGGAACCCTAGGGGGGAGTTCCCCCTTGCCTTGGGGGGCAAGCAACCCCTTCCCCCCCTTGTGGCCGCCACCCCCCCTTGGATCTCATCTCCAGGGCCGGCGCACCCCCCCAGGGGCCTATATAAAGGGGGGAGGGAGGGCAGAACACTACAGCCTTGGGCGCCTCCCTCCTCCCCTGCAACACCTCTCTCTCTCGCGCAGAAGCTCGTCGAAGCCCTGCCGGAGAACCGCTACATCCACCACCACGCCGTCGTGCTGCTGGATCTCCATCAACCTCTCCTTCCCCCTTGCTGGATCAAGAAGGAGGAGACGTCGCTGCACCGTACGTGTGTTGAACACGGAGGTGCCGTCCGTTCGGCACTCGGTCATCGGTGATTTGGATCACGGTGAGTACGACTCCGTCATCCACGTTCATTGGAACGCTTCCGCTCGCGATCTACAAGGGTATGTAGATGCACTCCTTTCCCCTCGTTGCTAGTAGACTCCATAGATGCATCTTGGTGAGCGTAGAAAAATTTTAAATTATGCTACGATTCCCAACATTGGCATCATGAGCCAGGCCTATGCGTAGTTACTATGCACGAGTAGAACACAAAGCAGTTGTGGGCGTTGAGTTTGCCAATTCTTCTTGCCGCTACTAGTCGTTTCTTGTTTCGGCGGCATTGTAGGATGAAGCGGCCCAGACCGACCTTACACGTACGCTTACGTGAGACAGGTTCCACCGACTGACATGCACTAGTTGCATAAGGTGGCTAGCGGGTGTCTGTCTCTCCTACTTTAGTCGGAACGGATTCGATGAAAAGGGTCCTTATGAAGGGTAAATAGAAATTGGCAAATCACGTTGTGGTCATACGTAGGTAAGAAATCGTTCTTGCTAGAAACCTACAAACCACGTAAAAACTTGCAACAACAATTAGAGGACGTCTAACTTGTTTTTGCAGCAAGTGCTATGTGATGTGATATGGCCAGAAGATGTGATGAATGATATATGTGATGTATGAGATTGATCATATTCTTGTAATAGGAATCACAACTTGCATGTCGATGAGTATGACAACCGGCAGGAACCATAGGAGTTGTCTTTATTATTTTGCATGACCTGCGTGTCATTGAATAACGCCATGTAAATTACTTTACTTTGTTGCTAAACGGGTTAGCCATAGAAGTAGAAGTAATCGTTGGCGTGACAACTTCATGAAGACACAATGATGGAGATCATGGTGTCATGCCGGTGACAAAGATGATCATGGTGCCCCGAAGATGGAGATCAAAGGAGCATGATGATATTGGCCATATCATGTCACTATTTGATTGCATGTGATGTTTATCATGTTTTTGCATCTTTTTTGCTTAGAACGACGGTAGCAAGTAGGTTGATCCCTTATTATAATTTCAAGAAAGTGTTCACCCTAACTGTGCACCGTTGCGAAGGTTCGTTGTTTCGAAGCACCACGTGATGATCGGGTGTGATAGATTCAACGTTCGAATACAACGGGTGTTGACGAGCCTAGCATGTACAGACATGGCCTCGGAACACACGCAATACACTTAGGTTGACTTGACGAGCCTAGCATGTACAGACATGGCCTCGGAACACGGAGGACCGAAAGGTCGAGCATGAGTCGTATAGAAGATACGATCAACATGGAGATGTTCACCGATCTTGACTAGTCCGTCTCACGTGATGATCGGACACGGCCTAGTTGAATTCGGATCATGTTTCACTTAGATGACTAGAGGGATGTCTATCTGAGTGGGAGTTCATTAAATAATTTGATTAGATGAACTTAATTATCATGAACTTAGTCTAAAATCTTTACACTATGTCTTGTAGATCAAATGGCCAACGTTGTCCTCAATTTCAACGCGTTCCTAGAGAAAACCAAGCTGAAAGATGATGGCAGCAACTATACGGACTGGGTCCGGAACCTGAGGATCATCCTCATAGTAGCCAAGAAAGATTATGTCTTAGAAGCACCGCTAGGTGAAGCACCAATCCCTGAGAACCAAGACGTTATGAACGCTTGGCAGCAGCGTGCTGATGATTACTCCCTCGTTCAGTGCGGCATGCTTTACAGCTTAGAACCGGGTCTCCAAAAGCGTTTTGAGAAACATGGAGCATATGAGATGTTCGAGGAGCTGAAACTGGTTTTTCAAGCTCATGCCCGGGTCGAGAGATATGATGTCTCCGACAAGTTCTTCAGCTGTAAAATGGAGGAGAACAGTTCTGTTAGTGAGCACATACTCAGAATGTCTGGGTTGCACAACCGCTTGTCTCAGCTGGGAGTTAATCTCCCGGATGACGCGGTCATTGACAGAATCCTCCAGTCGCTTCCACCAAGCTACAAGAGCTTTGTGATGAACTTCAATATGCAGGGGATGGAAAAGACCATTCCTGAGGTATATTCAATGCTGAAATCAGCTGAGGTAGAGATCAGAAAAGAACATCAAGTGTTGATGGTGAATAAAACCACTAAGTTCAAGAAGGGCAAGGGTAAGAAGAACTTCAAGAAGGACGGCAAGGGAGTTGCCGCGCCCGGTAAGCCAGTTACCGGGAAGAAGTCAAAGAATGGACCCAAGCCCGAGACTGAGTGCTTTTATTGCAAGGGAAGTGGTCACTGGAAGCGGAACTGCCCCAAATATTTAGCGGACAAGAAGAAGGCCGGCAACACCCAAGGTATATGTGATATACAAGTAATTGATGTGTACCTTACCAGTACTCGTAGTAGCTCCTGGGTATTTGATACCGGTGCGGTTGCTCATATTTGTAACTCAAAGCAGGAACTACGGAATAAACGGAGACTGGCAAAGGACGAGGTGACGATGCGCGTCGGGAATGGTTCCAAGGTCGATGTGATCGCCGTCGGCACGCTACCTCTGCATCTACCCACGGGATTAGTTTTAAACCTCAATAATTGTTATTTAGTGCCAGCTTTGAGCATGAACATTGTATCTGGATCTCGTTTAATTCGAGATGGCTACTCATTTAAATCTGAGAATAATGGTTGTTCTATTTATTTGAGAGATATGTTTTATGGTCATGCCCCGCTGGTCAATGGTTTATTTTTGATGAATCTCGAACGTGATGTTACACATGTTCATAGTGTGAATACCAAAAGATGTAAAGTTGATAACGATAGTCCCACATACTTGTGGCACTGCCGCCTTGGTCACATTGGTGTCAAGCGCATGAAGAAGCTCCATGCAGATGGACTTTTGGAGTCTCTTGATTACGAATCATTTGACACGTGCGAACCATGCCTCATGGGTAAGATGACCAAGACTCCGTTCTCCGGAACAATGGAGCGAGCAACCAACTTATTGGAAATCATACATACCGATGTGTGTGGTCCAATGAGTGTTGAGGCTCGCGGAGGATATCGTTATGTTCTCACTCTCACTGATGATTTAAGTAGATATGGGTATGTCTACCTAATGAAACACAAGTCTGAAACCTTTGAAAAGTTCAAGGAATTTCAGAGTGAAGTTGAGAATCAACGTGACAGGAGAATAAAATTCTTACGATCAGATCGTGGTGGAGAATATTTAAGTCACGAGTTTGGTGCACACTTAAGGAAATGTGGAATAGTTTCACAACTCACGCCGCCTGGAACACCTCAGAGAAATGGTGTGTCCGAACGTCGTAATCGCACTCTATTGGATATGGTGCGATCTATGATGTCTCTTACCGATTTACCGCTCTCATTTTGGGGTTATGCTTTAGATACTGCCGCATTCACTTTAAATAGGGCTCCGTCGAAATCTGTTGAGACGACACCGTATGAATTATGGTTTGGGAAGAAACCTAAGCTATCGTTTCTAAAAGTTTGGGGATGCGATGCTTATGTCAAGAAACTTCAACCTGAAAAGCTCGAACCCAAATCGGAAAAATGCGTCTTCATAGGATACCCTAAGGAAACTATTGGGTATACCTTCTACCTCAGATCCGAAGGTAAGATCTTCGTTGCCAAGAACGGGTCCTTTCTGGAGAAGGAGTTTCTCTCGAAAGAATTGAGTGGGAGGAAAGTGGAACTTGATGAGGTGATAGTCACCCCTTCCGAACCGGAAAGTAGCGCAGCGCGGGAAAATGTTCCTGTGGTGCCTACACCGACTAGGGAGGAAGTTAACTCATTCTTATCTGATGATAACCTGATCTCAAATCAAGTTTGGAAAACAGTTGGTTGTAAAGTGGCTCTGATAAAAACCATCATTGCTTTATTTTTTACGAGGATAGGTTTGTTTTCCATGTTTGTTAGAGAGCCACACGACTTTCAAATAGGAGTTGGCCCATTTCATTCCAGAAAAGTCCCCGGTAAACGGCGGCAGTAACTCTAACTGTCCTAAGGTAGCGAAATTCCTTGTCGCCTCCTTCTTTTGGGAGGAAATCAAATGAGTAAAGGTTTCTGCCGATGATGATGATCATGAAGCTTCGGATCAAGTTACTGAACTTCGTAGGTCCACAAGGACACGTTCCGCACCAGAGTCGTACGGCAACCCTGTCCTGGAAATCATGTTGTTAGACAACGGTGAACCTTCGAACTATGAAGAAGCGATGGCGGGCCCGGATTCCGACAAATGGCTAGAAGCCATGAAATCCGAGATAGGATCCATGTATGAAAACAAAGTATGGACTTTGACTGACTTGCCCGATGAGCGGCGAGCCATAGAAAACAAATGGATCTTTAAGAAGAAGACGGACGCAGATGGTAATGTGACCATCTACAAAGCTCGACTTGTCGCTAAGGGTTATCGACAAGTTCAAGGGGTTGACTACGATGAGACTTTCTCACCCGTAGCGAAGCTGAAGTCCGTCCGAATCATGTTAGCAATTGCCGCATACTATGATTATGAGATATGGCAGATGGATGTAAAAACGGCATTCCTTAACGGCTTCCTTAAGGAAGAGTTGTATATGATGCAGCCGGAAGGTTTTGGCGATCCTAAGAATGCTAACAAAGTATGCAAGCTCCAGCGCTCAATTAATGGGCTGGTGCAAGCATCTCGGAGTTGGAACATTCGCTTTGATGAGATGATCAAAGCGTTTGGGTGTACACAGACTTATGGAGAAGCCTGTGTTTACAAGAAAGTGAGTGGGAGCTCTGTAGCATTTCTCATATTATATGTGGATGACATACTATTGATGGGAAATGATATAGAATTCTTGGAAAGTATAAAGGCCTATTTGAATAAGTGTTTTTCAATGAAGGACCTTGGAGAAGCTGCTTATATATTAGGCATCAAGATCTATAGAGATAGATCAAGACGCCTTATTGGTCTTTCACAAAGTACATACCTTGACAAGATATTGAAGAAGTTCAATATGGATCAGTCCAAGAAGGGGTTCTTGCCTGTATTGCAAGGTGTGCAATTGAGCACGGCTCAATGCCCGACCACGGCAGAAGATATAGAAGAGATGAGTGTCATCCCCTATGCCTCGGCCATAGGGTCTATTATGTATGCCATGCTGTGTACCAGACCTGATGTAAACCTTGCCGTAAGTTTGGTAGGAAGGCACCAAAGTAATCCTGGCAAGGAACACTGGACAGCGGTCAAGAATATCCTGAAGTACCTGAAGAGGACTAAGGATATGTTGCTCGTTTATGGAGGTGACGAAGAGCTCGTCGTACAGGGTTACGTCGACGCTAGCTTCAACACAGATCTGGATGACTCGAAGTCACAAACCGGATACGTTTATATTTTGAATGGAGGAGCAGTAAGCTGGTGCAGTTGCAAGCAAAGCGTCGTGGCGGGATCTACATGTGAAGCGGAGTACATGGCAGCCTCGGAGGCAGCACAGGAAGCAGTCTGGATGAAGGAGTTCATTACCGACCTAGGGGTGATTCCCAATGCGTCTGGCCCGATGACTCTCTTCTGTGACAACACTGGAGCTATTGCCCTTGCGAAGGAGCCCAGGTTTCACAGGAAGACCAGGCATATCAAGCGTCGCTTCAACTCCATTCATGAAAGTGTTCAAAATGGAGACATAGATATTTGTAAAGTACATACGGACCTGAATGTAGCAGATCCGTTGACTAAACCTCTCCCTAGGGCAAAACATGATCAACACCAGGACGCAATGGGTGTTCGATTCATCACAATGTAACTAGATTATTGACTCTAGTGCAAGTGGGAGACTGTTGGAAATATGCCCTAGAGGCAATAATAAATGGTTATTATTATATTTCTTTGTTCATGATAATAGTCTATTATTCATGCTATAATTGTATTGTCCGGAAATCGTAATACATGTGTGAATACATAGACCACAACGTGTCCCTAGTAAGCCTCTAGTTGACTAGCTCGTTGATCAACAGATAGTCATGGTTTCCTGACTATGGACATTAGATGTCATTGATAACGGGATCACATCATTAGGAGAATGATGTGATGGACAAGACCCAATCCTAAGCATAGCATAAAAGATCGTGTAGTTTCGTTTGCTAGAGCTTTTCCAATGTCAAGTATCTTTTCCTTAGACCATGAGATCGTGCAACTCCCAGATACCGTAGGAGTGCTTTGGATGTGCCAAACGTCACAACGTAACTGGGTGACTATAAAGGTGCACTACGGGTATCTCCGAAAGTGTCTGTTGGGTTGGCACGGATCGAGACTGGGATTTGTCACTCCGTGTGACGGAGAGGTATCTCTGGGCCCACTCGGTAATGCATCATCATAATGAGCTCAATGTGACTAAGGCGTTAGTCACGGGATCATGCATTGCGGTACGAGTAAAGAGACTTGCCGGTAACGAGATTGAACAAGGTATTGGGATACCGACGATCGAATCTCGGGCAAGTAACATACCGATTGACAAAGGGAATTGCATACGGATTGATTGAATCCTCGACACCGTGGTTCATCCGATGAGATCATCGTGGAACATGTGGGAGCCAACATGGGTATCCAGATCCCGCTGTTGGTTATTGACCGGAGAGGCGTCTCGGTCATGTCTGCATGTCTCCCGAACCCGTAGGGTCTACACACTTAAGGTTCGGTGACGCTAGGGTTATAGAGATATATGTATGCGGAAACCCGAAAGTTGTTCGGAGTCCCGGATGAGATCCCGGACGTCACGAGAGGTTCCGGAATGGTCCGGAGGTGAAGAATTATATATTGGAAGTCCAGTTTCGGCCACCGGGAAAGTTTCGGGGGTTACCGGTATTGTACCGGGACCACCGGAAGGGTCCCGGGGGTCCACCGGGTGGGGCCACCTATCCCGGAGGGTCCTGTGGGCTGAAAGTGGAAGGGAACCAGCCCTTAGTGGGCTGGGGCGCCCCCCTTGGGCCTCCCCCCATGCGCCTAGGGTTGGGAACCCTAGGGGGAGTTCCCCCTTGCCTTGGGGGGCAAGCAATCCCTTCCCCCCCTTGTGGCCGCCGCCGCCCCTGGATCTCATCTCCAGGGCCGGCGCACCCCCCCAGGGGCCTATATAAAGGGGGGGAGGGAGGGCAGCACACTACAGCCTTGGGCGCCTCCCTCCTCCCCTGCAACAACTCTCTCTCTCTCGCAGAAGCTCGGCGAAGCCCTGCCGGAGAACCGCTACATCCACCACCACGCCGTCGTGCTGTTGGATCTCCATCAACCTCTCCTTCCCCCTTGCTGGATCAAGAAGGAGGAGACGTCGCTGCACCGTACGTGTGTTGAACGCGGAGGTGCCGTCCGTTCGGCACTCGGTCATCGGTGATTTGGATCATGGCGAGTACGACTCCGTCATCCACGTTCATTGGAACGCTTCCGCTCGCGATCTACAAGGGTATGTAGATGCACTCCTTTCCCTTCATTGCTAGTAGACTCCATAGATGCATCTTGGTGAGCGTAGGAAAATTTTAAATTATGCTACGATTACCAACATATATCTCAGGAATGGTCTTTTCCATCCCCTGCATATTGAAGTTCATCACAAAGCTCTTGTAGCTTGGTGGAAGCGACTGAAGGATTCTGTCAATGACCGTGTCATCCGGGAGATTAACTCCCAGCTGAGTCAAGCGGTTGTGCAACCCAGACATTCTGAGTATGTGCTCACTTACAGAACTATTTTCCTCCATTTTACAGCTGAAGAACTTGTCGGAGACTTCATATCTCTCGATCCGGGCATGAGCTTGGAAAACCAATTTCAGCTCCTCGAACATCTCATATGCTCCATGTTTCTCAAAACGCTTTTGGAGACCCGGTTCTAAGCTGTAAAGCATGCCGCACTGAACGAGGGAGTAATCATCAGCACACTGCTGCCAAGCGTTCATAATGTCTTGGTTCTCTGGGATTGGTGGATCACCTAGCGGTGCTTCTAAGACATAATCTTTCTTGGCTACTATGAGGATGATCCTCAGGTTCCGGACCCAGTCCGTATAGTTGCTGCCATCGTCTTTCAGCTTGGTTTTCTCTAGGAACGCGTTGAAATTGAGGACAACGTTGGCCATTTGATCTACAAGACATAGTGTAAAGATTTTAGACTAAGTTCATGATAATTAAGTTCATATAATCAAATTATTTAATGAACTCCCACTCAGATAGACATCCCTCTAGTCATCTAAGTGAAACATGATCCGAGTTAACTAGGCCGTGTCCGATCATCACGTGAGACGGACTAGTCAAGATCGGTGAACATCTCCATGTTGATCGTATCTTCTATACGACTCATGCTCGACCTTTCGGTCCTCCGTGTTCCGAGGCCATGTCTGTACATGCTAGGCTCGTCAAGTCAACCTAAGTGTATTGCGTGTGTTCCGAGGCCATGTCTGTACATGCTAGGCTCGTCAACACCCGTTGTATGCGAACGTTAGAATCTATCACACCCGATCATCACGTGGTGCTTCGAAACAACGAACCTTCGCAACGGTGCACAGTTAGGGTGAACACTTTTCTTGAAATTATCATAAGGGATCATCTTACTTACTACCGTCGTTCTAAGCAAATAAGATGCAAAAACATGATAAACATCACATGCAATCAAATAGTGACATGATATGGCCAATATCATTTTGCTCCTTTGATCTCCATCTTCGGGGCACCATGATCATCTTCGTCACCGGCATGACACCATGATCTCCATCATTGTGTCTTCATGAAGTCGTCACGCCAACGATTACTTCTACTTCTATGGCTAACGCGTTTAGCAACAAAGTAAAGTAATTTACATGGCGTTATTAATGACACGCAGGTCATACAAAATAATAAAGACAACTCCTATGGCTCCTGCCGGTTGTCATACTCATCGACATGCAAGTCGTGATTCCTATTACAAGAATATGATCAATCTCATACATCACATATATATCATTCATCACATCTTCTGGCCATATCACATCACATAACACATGCTGCAAAAACAAGTTAGACGTCCTCTAATTGTTGTTGCAAGTTTTTACGTGGTTTGTAGGTTTCTAGCAAGAACGTTTTCTTACCTACGTATGACCACAACGTGATTTGCCAATTTCTATTTACCCTTCATAAGGACCCTTTTCATCGAATCCGTTCCGACTAAAGTAGGAGAGACAGACACCCGCTAGCCACCTTATGCAACTAGTGCATGTCAGTCGGTGGAACCTGTCTCACGTAAGCGTACGTGTAAGGTCGGTCCGGGCCGCTTCATCCTACAATGCCGCCGAAACAAGAAACGACTAGTAGCGGCAAGAAGAATTGGCAACATCAACGCCCACAACTTCTTTGTGTTCTACTCGTGCATAGTAACTACGCATAGGCCTGGCTCATGATGCCACTGTTGGGAATCGCAGTAGAATTTTAAAATTTTCCTACGCTCACCAAGATGCATCCATGGAGTATACTAGCAACGAGGGGAAAGGAGTGCATCTACATACCCTTGTAGATCGCGAGCGGAAGCGTTCCAATGAACGTGGATGACGGAGTCGTACTCGCCGTGATTCAAATTACCGATGACCGAGTGCCGAACGGACGGCACCTCCGCGTTCAACACACGTACGGTGCAGCGACGTCTCCTCCTTCTTGATCCAGCAAGGGGGAAGGAAAGGTTGATGGAGATCCAGCAGCACGACGGCGTGGTGGTGGATGTAGCGGGATGCCGGCAGGGCTTCGCCGCGCTTCTACGAGAGAGAGAGGTGTAGCAGGGGAGGAGGGAGGCGCCCAAGGCTGTAATGCTACGGCCCTCCCCCCTTTATATAGGCCCCCTGGGAGGGGGGGCGCCGGCCAAACCCCATCTAGATGGGGGCGGCGGCCAAGGGGGTGCCTTGCCCCCCAAGGCAAGTGGGGCGCCCCCCCCACCCTAGGGTTTCCAACCCTAGGCGCAGGGGGGAGGCCCATGGGGGGCGCCCAGCCCACTAGGGGCTGGTTCCCTTCCCACTTCAGCCCACGGGGCCCTCCGGGATAGGTGGCCCCACCCGGTGGACCCCCGGGACCCTTCCGGTGGTCCCGGTACAATACCGATAACCCCCGAAACTTTTCCGGTGGCCGAAACTTGACTTCCTATATATAAATCTTCACCTCCGGACCATTCCGGAACTCCTCGTGATGTCCGGGATCTCATCCGGTACTCCGAACAACTTTCGGGTTTCCGCATACACATATCTCTACAACCCTAGCGTCACCGAACCTTAAGTGTGTAGACCCTACGGGTTCGGGAGACATGCAGACATGACCGAGACGCCTTTCCGGTCAATAACCAACAGCGGGATCTGGATACCCATGTTGGCTCCCACATGTTCCACGATGATCTCATCGGATGAACCACGATGTCGAGGATTCAATCAATCCCGTATACAATTCCCTTTGTCCATCGGTATGTTACTTGCCCGAGATTCGATCGTCAGTATCCCAATACCTTGTTCAATCTCGTCACCGGCAAGTCTCTTTACTCGTACCGCAATGCATGATCCCGTGACTAACGCCTTAGTCACATAGAGCTCATTATGATGATGCATTACCGAGTGGGCCCAGAGATACCTCTCCGTCACACGGAGTGACAAATCCCAGTCTCGATCCGTGCCAACCCAACAGACACTTTCGGAGATACCCGTAGTGCACCTTTATAGTCACCCAGTTACGTTGTGACGTTTGGCACACCCAAAGCACCCCTACGGTATCCGGGAGTTGCACGATCTCATGGTCTAAGGAAAAGATACTTGACATTGAAAAAGCTCTAGCAAACGAAACTACATGATCTTTTATGCTATGCTTAGGATTGGGTCTTGTCCATCACATCATTCTCCTAATGATGTGATCCCGTTATCAATGACATCCAATGTCCATAGTCAGGAAACCATGACTATCTGTTGATCAACGAGCTAGTCAACTAGAGGCTTACTAGGGACACGTTGTGGTCTATGTATTCACACATGTATTACGATTTCCGGATAACACAATTATAGCATGAATAATAGACAATTACCATGAACAAAGAATAAAATAATAACCATTTATTATTGCCTCTAGGGCATATTTCCAACATGAAAGGGACCTGCAGAAGCTCGCACAAAGACAATGGGCAAATCAAAACCTACCGAAATCAACCAAATCAAGAAATCCCAAATCTGAAACCCTAACCCTAAACTCACTGTACTGACCTCGTTGAGACCGTCTGTGGAGGAAGAATGCATGTACGGGAGGCTAGACTGGTCGTCGCTGCTTTCGTCCTCCAAAACCATGGCGTCGGCGGGGCGGTGCGGCGGCCGGCAGTCGGGACGCGGGCGGTGGCGACGGAGGAAACGAGTGAGGAGAGGAGGAGGGGAGGGGAATGGTGCAGCGGGGGCGAGCTGGTGCGACCGGACCGGGTTGGAGAGCAGCAGCGCACCGGCTCGTCCTAGTCAGCGCGCGGGCACGCGCCGATTGGCCAGCGTGGCACCTGACGGGTGGGCCCGAGCTGTCGGATCGAACATCAATACGTATAAATACGCGTTTTAGCCTTATTTGAAAAAATCTGGAGCAATCGTGGTACTGACATGAAAAATTAGCAATTATGGTGTGCCTCCATGTCTGATTTTTTAACAAGACTTGCGGGGGTGCCTAGGCCCACCTTAGTCCGATCATCAGTGGCTACGTACGTGTGTCGCGTCTTGGTGGAGCGGTCTGATCAACGGCCGGCTAATTTGACGTTTGTGTTTTCTTGTCTCATTTGAAAGCGTTTACTTAAACAAACATCCAGAAGATCACTGACTGGTACCAGTAATGCTCTCTACACGCTACTTGTTGTGTATTCTCGGTCATGATTCGATGTGATGTAGCTAAGATAAGTTTCCATTGGTTACATATGTGGAGGTACCCAACGTCGTATACGCGTCTTTTCCGTAGAGCTAACCACCATTTTCACATTGACCTAATAAAAGTAGAACTACAGCCGGACCTCTCAAACTCGTTTCGTACGCCCGGACGGGTCGTCCGGTCACTGACCGGTCACGTTTTTTGACCCACACGGACGCCTCAAACGCCTGGGCTGACCGGCACCTCCCATATCTAGCCCAAATATGAGGCGGATATGAGGACGCCCGGGCACGCCCGCCATGTCGGACCCGGCCCACGCTGGCCTACCCGACCCCACATAAAATTCTTCCCATCCGCTCGCTGGATCAAACCCTAGCCACTTCACTCCCCTCAGCCACCAAGCTCGTCTCCGGCATGGCGGGCAGTGGATCCGAGTCCTTCACCTCCAGATCCGTCGACCCCGAGCTCATCCCGCGCAGCCCCGAGGAGGAGATAGCCGTTCGGCACGCGCTCCGCCGCGCCCGGGAGGAGGCCCGTGGATGGTTGCGCTCGGACTCCATCCGTCGGGAAGCCATTGCATTCGCCCAAATGGGGCATGGATCCGGCGCTAGGCCGGCCATAGCTGCATCGCCGGAGGCCATGCAGTCCGTCTGGCGTCCGAACGCACTGGCGGACGCGCAACCCCTTCGGTGACGCGCTGATATCGGGGACGCACCATCGTCGCACGAGGCCATGGCACGGCGTGCACGGCACCGGGCGCGGGAGGCGATGGTAGCCCTTGAGGCGGTGGACATCGGCGAGGCGGAGTCACATTCTCCGGCTCCCCGTATGGCGCATTAGTTCGGGCGCCGCAACCGCGTCGTGTGGACGTCGGCGGCTCATCCCCGGACGGATCCAATCGATTTGACGTCCACCTGGACCGTTCGGATTTCGGTCTCCGACGATGAAGAGTAGGGCATGGGAGACGGCGGGGCCTTACGTCCCGTGAGCCAGATCGTGTCCCATGGCCTACCCTACCTTGCCGGCGACCAGACCAACTCTGAGGAGCGCAGCTGGCCGCCGGACATGGCCAGGGCGGAGCCGGGCGAGTGGGGAATGGAACCAGACGAGCTCCGCGTAGATTAGGTTTCAGGTTGCGTGTAATAATATGGATTTGAGATTTCTAATTTGAGGTATCTGGATGTGGAATGCGTTTTCTGAGAGGTGACCGGTCACTGTCCGCGGATGCGTTCGTGGATGTTTGAGGGGTCGAATTTGCCAAGTCCAGACTTAGATGCTCTAAGGAGAAAGATATGCCACTTTCACTTTATTGCCAGTCCTTTTCATGTCACCTAGCCTGCTTTTCCCAGTATTCGAGATGATCCTACGAGGATGGTTGATGAGGCTCACGGTGGACTAATGTCAAGGAATCCAAGTGGACGATATTCCGCAACGAAGAAAGAACACACAACACTCCACCACCTCGGCGCAACGTATCGATGACAACGGGCATATCTTACACGACGTCGTACAAGGAAATATCGAGCTAGGCTCTTCCAATAATGCACCAGCGTTCAGTGACTAAGCTAGTGATACGCGCATGGGTGATGATGCTTTGCTTTGCTTGCCAGCCATCAAAACTTCTTGACGTGATTCTCCCTGGCCTCCTGCAGGTACCCCAAGAAGCTACCAGGTGCTGCGGTACCTGACCGAGGAGAGGGGCGGTGAGAGAGACCGTGGAGAAGTTGGAGTTTAAACCCTACAAATTGACACCCCGCAAAAAAAAACCCTACACATTGAAAAAAAAACTGTCACAAAAGTTGGACCCAGATGGGCCCCCCAAACGGCCCTCAAATGTCCGAGCTGACCGGCACCCCCATATCGAGTTTAAATATGGGGCGGATATGAGGCGCCCAGGCACGTCCGCCACGTCTGACTGACGGCGTGGCCCCACGCGGACTCGCCGGAAAACCCGACGGGCCGACGGGCGCCTCGACGTCGCTGCGGTGGGAACGCCGCACGGCGCTGCTCCGGCTCGCCGCCCGAAGCCGTAGCCGGCCGGTGCCCCGCAACCCTAACCCAACTAGGTTTATTCTAGTTTGCATGTCTTTGTATGGATTTGAGAATGTAGTATGAGATGTCCTGCTGCAATTGTGGAAATTTGATGTATGTCCGGTCATTGCCCGCGGACGTGTCCGGGCGCATCCGCGAGCGTTTGAGGGGCCGGATTTACCATATATGGTTGTAGATGCTCTAACACCCTTGGAAGGGGAGGCGGCCATTGACAGGAAGGTTCTCTATCGGTTTTTCCCCTTCTTTTGGTCCTGGAAGGGAGAACGTGGAAAAGATTCGGCACAAGGGCTTTTGGGCTGTTGGACTAGGTTCCACAAAGCCCAACTAAGATCGGGTCCGTCCACTTACTGGTTTTCATTGTTCAAAAAATCTTAGGCCTCTTTATAGGAATTTTGTAGAAAATTTATTTCGAGCCATTCGGTTTGTAGGAATTAGGATAGGGAACAATTCTCGAGATTTCAAAGGCAAAAAACGTTAGTCTATACCCAATGAAAAAATTCTTATGCTATGGAACAAATGACTCCTCTTATCGTATAATTAGAAGAAAACCAAGCGAAAACCGTCACAATATGCCCGTAAAAAGGAATTCATCTCAGGCACGTGGCAGCCCACACAAGAATGTACACACACACCATCGAGGAGAAAAGCCCCGCCGAGGTTGTCATCCGGTGCCATCATCATCACTCCTCCCTGAGCCAACAACTCCGACTATACCATCGACAAGCACCAATGTAGCCCACACCACAAACAAGTGCCAAGGCCTGCACTGCCAATGCCAAACAAACCACTGCACGCATCGACGACCGGGTGGCTATGACTCTATCGACGAGGATTATTTGGAGAAAAAACATTGGGCCTGCGCCGAGTCTACGGCAGAACCGATCACCCGTCTCATGTCTCGTCATCGCGAAGGCGCCTCCTCGGCAACTTCAACTTAAAAAAGACAAAGTGAGGTACGACGACCCCTCGAACACGTCGGATGAAACCGACCGCCAAAACTCAGCTGCAACCCAATTCCACCTGAAGGCCATTGTTGTTACGCAAGAAGTTGCGCAAACATGCACATCGCCGAACGGACACCTGCCAACCGCAATGCCACGAGCGTCAAGCCCATAAAGCGCGCAAACAAGATCTAATGCTCTCCAAGAAAACGCCCTAAAGAGGGAAACGATGATGTCGATGCTGTCGCCAGACCCGATCGGGTCTTAGGCTTTCACCCGAAGAGTTGGAACGAGGGTGTGCAAAGGGTGGACTCCATAACCGCGCCTCCAAAAGGGTGACACGATGTCCACAAACGTCGACGCTGTCAGCCGGCAAGAGCCCTGCAAGCTTTCATCCGGATCACGGACAAATATCGATGATTAAGATACTTGGCGCGGCTGTTTGTGTAGCTTCACACTATCGGAAACACTATCGCACACGAGATTCTTGGATGGATTGTTGCAAAACCCATGGACAATCCAATCCGTTCACGTTTCACCAACAGCGACAAAAATCGTCCGCAAAACAAAATCAGGTAGGTGGGGCTAATCGACGAGAGCATGTTGCCAAGCTCGTCACTTTGGCCCCAACCACTCCTAGTAAATTGCCTGGTGGTGGCATCGCGAACAGCACATCGCATGCGTCTGATCGCGCACTCCTATGTATGTGTATACGTTGGGAAAAGTGTTTCTTGATGCATGGTTATTTGATAAGGTAATATTACCGGAAGTCATAGAACTTGGGTCGCAAGTTCAGTTTAGTGCTAAAACTTCGAAAATACAGCATTGTAGGCAATTAACTTGAATCATGCGCGCAGATACGGTCATGTTACAAATATGTAGGCGTATCCATGTGCATGACCCCATCTGTTAGTTTACGTAAAACACCCTCATCAATTGTTTATTTGCGGAAAAAGTTCAGCACAGAAGAAAAATGCTCATTTTTTTATTCACAGAAAACACGACCATAGCACTGCAGATATATTCGACAATTAACACCTTAAAAGGTGTCCATCAGGACTCGACCCTGCGAGCAACTTCTTTTATACTACTGTCCTACCAACACGCTAATCAGGTCCTGATCCATAATACGAATAACAAACTTATGTGGACTCACGTGAAGTTTGAATGAGATGCCAATACCGCTGCACATTTTGCACGTGCAATTTTTTTAAGATATTTGTAAAACATAAGGAATATATTATGTGTGTTAAAACTATTATGCATAAAACCAATGACTAGTAAATAAAAACATTTAAATATAAACTTGTGTATCATATACTAGTAGTATAAAACATTTAGTAAAACGTAAGTAATAAAAACATTTAAGATATTTGCAAAACATAAGTAATAAAATTATGTTAATTTTTTGCTAAATATGTAATATATATATATATATATATATATATTGTATTTAATTTTTTATTTACTAATTATCGTCTACAATGTATAATATTTTTAACACAAAAAAATTTGAACATAATTATTATTTATGGTTTACTAAATATTTTATATATAACACACATGTTTATATTGAATGTTTTTATTCACTAATCATTGTCTGTACAAATCTTTGAACATAATGTTTTACTTGTTTTGAGAAACCCATAACTTATTACTTAGTTTTACAACTAAATAAAAAAATAGCGCGAGAAAAATGGGCCGCAGTATTCACAAGCCATTTAAGGTCCACATGTATCCTTGTTTAATACTCCCTCCCTCCAAAAATAAATGTCTTAACTTTGTACCAACTCTAATATAAAGTTATATTAAATTTAAGACACTTATTTTGGAACGGAGGAAGTACATATAGAAACTCCTTATCCAGATTGGACATGCGAACGTAAGGTGACGTAGTGGCTTTATCATCCCTTGTTTAAGGGTTGTTCGTGGGTTCGAGTGTCCTGCCAGAACGTATTTTGGTGCTATAATTTTCGCACGCACGTGCAGTACTGTGGTCGTGTTTTTCTATAAATAAAAAATTGTGAGGTTCTTTTGTGCAAATATGCATCACAGTGATTGACTTTTCTGCAAATAAAAAACATGAGGATGTTTTGCACAAAAATACATCGTACCCATCTCCATCACTCAATGGCTAGTGGGGCCACACACATGGATACGTCTGCATGTGCGTATTGTGACCGTGTCTGCACAATTAAGTCAAGTTAGGTGACCACAAAACCGTATTTTCAAATTTCAGCACCAAACTAAACGTACAACGCAAGTTCTATGACTCCGGTGATATTACCTCTTATTTGACTCTTCGGCCATCAACTCTATCCTGGCACGGTTAAAGCAGCGGGAGATTTTCCTTGCGATACAAGGTGCAACTGACAGGCATACATGCACTTCACTAGACATCTATAGTTGGCCTCGGCATGCAATTAACTATATATGGACGATGCAACTAGCAAAATGAACTTGCTAACTATTGTGCTGCCCACTGAAGGGCTCAAGAAATTAGATGCCCCCGGTAGCGAGCGACTGCTGGTGGTTACCTACCGCTACCGGTACGTGTTGGTTGTCTGCACGTCGTGGCATTAGTTTTTTTTTCGAGAGTACGCAAATTGCGTACCCTAGCTATATAGAAGGAAAGAAATACAGCCATACAACTACCTCTACCTCTCGCTGCGAACAACGAGCGTAGCACAACTCTACACCCGACACAAACAAGGACAACCGCACACGACTGCACAACCACGACATATAAGAGCCTACCCAAAACCGATAGCCTCGCCGCGTCTCGACCGACACCGGTGATCACCGAAGAACAACAACTCCAGCTTCCTTGGTAGAGCCAGCGACGACCGTACATAGCGCCAGAGAAGAATGATCCGGGCAGCGGTGCACGCCGGAGGAGCGCAACATAGGGTCTCTTATCTCCCAGCACGAAGCTCCCAACAGAGAAACAACGTCAGAAGACGCCGCCATCATGCCGATCCTACGAATCAAGGCTTTCGCCCCGGAGATGATTGCCGATACAAGGCAACGTGGTAAATGGCAATACACTCGGCGACGCCTCCAGGAAGGGGAATGACACCCACGGGTGCCATCGACACCATTCCGACCATGGCCGAACAGAATTTTCATCCGTAGCATTGCACATTTCCATGCCTCCAAGATTCTGGCCAGCCCCCAAAGATGCCACGCACCACCAACACCGTAGCCACTTGCAGTCGGAGCCACACATCACTGCCGAGGAAGCACGCCTCAAGCCACAACCTTTAACACACTTGGAACCGCAGCAACCACCAAGCGATGCGAGGACCAGATCCGTCGCGATGGCCTTCACCCGCACCTAGGGACTGCCACACGGTGGATCTGACCCGCACCATCAACCACACTTCGACGCCAACTTCACCGAGGCATCACCGCCGGCACCTCACATGTAGGTGGTCGGGCGCCCGCTGCTCGCCAGGGCCCTGCCTAGCCGAGCCTCGCAGCGCCGCCGCCTCCATGGCTGCGATTGATCAGGTCAAGCTAGATAGAAATAGTAATAAAAGAATAAGACACAGAACAAGTAAAAGAGTAGCAAGGACGAGCGACATGCCAATTTTGATGCCAAGAAGAAGAGTCAGCCCTCCCTCTTGTGTTGCTTCTAGTCGCTCTCGTGCGTGCATGCATCCATCCATCATATCATCCAAAACCCATCGGCCACTACGGAATCCTACACAAAACGTCACGGATAAGGAGAGCAAGCTTGGAGCTTATCCACGGCTCCGACGATCACCACCCGCCGTTTCAGCCCAGGGCGGACGAAGGTGTCACCGTCATAGAACAAACAGTAAGAACCATCACAAATCAGAGCACCAATATTTTCTTTGGAGAACACCACTAGCCAGTGTACGTACCGGCCTTGCTGTCTTTCGACAACACTAGTCCAGCTTTCCTAGCTTTCCTTCTCGCCATCAAAAGCGACCCGGTCCCTTTTCGACCGTAATAATCGCAAGATGTATCACGCCTTTGTTCTGTCCGTGCTTGATTAAGCTTCGTCCCTCCCTCGCGCCACCCCCGTGCATGCATGGATCGACGATAACGTGCGGTACCCATCTCCTCTGTTGCTGCCTGCATGTGTGTTTTCTTTGCAAGACTTTCGGGCTGGCCAGGCCCACCCCAACCCGATCATCAGTCGCTCCGTGTGTCGCGTCCTGGTGGAGCCGTCTCATCAGCGGCCGGCTTATTTGACGTTTATGCATATGTTTTCTTGTCTCATTTGAAAGCGTTTACTTATAAACAAAACATCCAGGAGATCACTGACTGGTACTAGTAATGTTTTCTACACGCTACTTGTTGTATACCTCTAGTGGTGTTTTCGCGGTCATGGATTTGAATTTAATGTGATGTAGCTAACACAAGTTTCCATTGGTTTTCATCGTATTTTTCAATTTTCTATGGTTTTCTTTCGTTTTGCGGGTGGGGGTGGGGTTCTTCGGCTTCCTTTGTTTTCTTTGGTTTTTCTATTTTCCTTTTTTATCAACACATGACTATTTTTCCATACACATTGTATATTTTTTATACAACATGCACATTTTTATGCACATCTAACATTTTAAAAATAAATGGTTACCATATTTTAAAATAAATAGTTGGGGCTAAGGGCATGTACAGTGGTAGATAACACAGTGTTATCTTAAGCCTTACATGTAATTTAGAGATGACAATAAAATGATGTCTACAATGGGTTATTTCTTAGGCTTATCTTTTATAAATAGCTATTACTAAAAACATGGTGAGACAAATTATGCTAAGAGACCATCTTTTAAATAAGAGAAAACAAGCTTTTTTTTATGAGTTCTCTCTCCTTCACTCCAGTGTTTATCCTATGTGGCATTCCTAAGATAGCTTCATTGTACATGTCCTAATTCACGAGAGTATGCTACAAAGCTCGGCAGTTTGGCACCAACCTCTCCTAGTAAATTGGCATCACGAACAGCACAACGCATGCGTCTGATCCGGTGCACTCCCACGTAAGTGTACATGTTCGAAAAAAGTGTTTCTTGATGCATGGTTATTTGACTCTTCGGCCACCGGACACGGTTAAAGCAAACTAGGCGTTTTCCTTGCGATGCAAGTTGCAAAAGAAAAGAGAGCTACTACGTGCACTGCACTAGACATCTAGTTGGACTAGGCATGCATATTTAGCCATGGACGATCCAATTAGCAAAATGAACTTGCTAATTATTGTGCTGCCGACTGAAGGGAGGCTGTTGTCCAGGTCCAGGAAACTCTAGATAGATGCCCTCGATAGCGAGCGACTGCGGCTGGTTACCTACCGCTACCGGTACGTGTTGGTGGCCTGCATGTTGTAGTATTAGTTTTCATGACCGGCTCGATTGATCGAGTATTTAACAAAAAACTACAACATTTCGTGAAAACGTGCCTACAAAATATCATTTTACAAATTTGTGGTGAAAACTACCACTTCCTCATTAATCCTTGACTAAAAACTATCATGTCTGAAAAGAGTCCGATTTGGCTCTTTTAAACGCGTTTCTGACTGGTTGGGCCCACACATAAGCGGGCTGGACGCTGACACTCCTCTCTCTTTCTCTTCAGCATTTCAACGTGCACCTGCACATGCAGCAGATGGCCACCACCTTCACGCTGCTCAGGGCAGCCTCGTCCCACGGCCCGGCGCCGGCCTCGCCGCCGGAGATGACAGCCATCATGCAAACTTGCACTAATCCCGCCTGCACGCAAGGAAGAGGCAGCTGTTCGTGCTCTGCTTGCTCAAGTACGGCTGCCTCGGCGACGGCGAGCCGGGGGAGGCGGGCGGCCGGAGCGCGGCGTCCCCGGTGTACTCAAGCCTTGCCGTCAGCCCCGCCGGCGACGCTGCCGTCGCCCTCGCTCTCGCCGTTCCCAAGATGGCCGCCATTGATAGGGTCAGAGGCAGCCGTTCTTGCTCTGCTTGGTCAAGTACGGCTGCCTCGGCGACGACGAGCCGGGGGAGGCGGGCGGCCGGAGCGCGGCGTCCCCGGTGTACTCAAGCCTCACCGTCAGCCCCGCCGGCGACGCCGCCGTCGCCCTCGCTCTCGCCGTTCCCAAGATGGCCGCCATTGATAGGGTCGGAGGAAGCTTGACAGAACTGTACGTCTCACCACAGCCATTCCGTGGCCATACCCGTGACCAGGAAGGCCATGAGCAGCTCCCCGTCCGCGTCCAACCCGATTATGTGTGAGCCCAACCAGTCAGAAACGCGTTTAAAAGAGCCAAATCGGTCTCTTTTCACACATGGTAATTTTTAGTCAAGGATTAATGAGAAAGTGGTAGTTTTCGGCATAAATTTGTAAAATGATAGTTTGTAGGCATGTTTCCACGAAATGTGGTAGTTTTCTTTTAATACTCCGATTGATCAGGTCCAGCTAGATAGGGTAGAACCAGTCAAAGAATAAAGAACCATATAAAAAATACTTCTCGGTTCTAAATCAAGTGCATCAATTTTATACTAATTTTAGTACGAAGTCGTATTAAATTATAAGACTGAGACACTTATTTTGGGACGAAGGGAGTATAAGACTTTAGTGATCTAAAATGTCTTTTCTTTGTAGACGGAGTAGTACAAAAGAATGAACGACATGCCAATTTTGATGCCAAGAAGACCCCTCCCTCCTGTGTTCTAGTCGCTCTCGTGCGTGCATATCCATCGTATCACCCAAAACACATCGGCCGCGGATAAGGAGAACAAGCTTGGAGTTTATCCTCAGCTCCAACAACCATCACCACCCGCCGTTTCAGCCAGGTCGGATGAAGGGGTCAGCGTCAGTGGACAGCAAGAACCAATTTCAGAAATCCGAGCAATAACAACGGAGCGTAGGAAGCCCTACGCCTGAGACGACCACTGTCAAGGTGACACCAACATTTATTTTTTTGGAGAAGACCACTACCGATCCAGCTTTGCTGCCCGCCATCAAAAGCGACCTGCTCCTTTTTCGACCGCCATAATGGCAAGATGTATCGCGCCTTTATTCTGTCCGTGCTCGATTAAGGCTGCTCGTAATGAGAGTATCATACTAGTAACTAGTATTATGAATGCCAACTAAGCAATTTTAATGAGATGACGTAGAATTAAATTAAAAAATACTCCTAAATGATTGAGTATCATATTATGATATCGTATCATAACAAATGATATGCAGGTGATTAAATAAGATCATTTATGATACTATATATTATGGATGTACTATCATACAAAGTAGAGAAAAGTATGTTTTTGGTCCCTCAAGTTCCCACAAAGTATAGGCTTGGTCCCTCAAGATTTTTTGGTATACATTTGCTCCCTCAAGTCTCAAAACCAGATAAGTTTGGTCCTAAACCAGATTCTGAGTATATTGACCAGTTTTGACCGCCACAAAACCGCCCGATGAACAGTAAATTTGAAAAAAAAACTTCAAAAAATCTGAAATTTTTTGGGGTCGAATATGCTTACATGCGCAAGATGCGAACTAAATTTTAGGCTCTTTCGGCACGCGAGGAGCTCGTGGCAAAAAGAAAACAAAAAAATCTGCCTGATGAATAGTAAATTCGAAAAAAAATCAAAACAAAATAAAAAAATTATGAAACTTTTTGGGGTCCAATATGCTTAAGTGCGCAAGGTGCAACGAAAATTTTGTCCTGAAATGAGATCGGACGGGCTCTTGCAAAAATTTTGTCATTTTTTTGAATTTTTTTTTCAAATTTACTATTCATCGGGCGGTTTTGTGGCGGTCAAACCCGGTCAACATGCTCAAAATCTGGTTTAGGACCAAGCTTATCCGGTTTCGAGACTTGAGGGACCAAATATATACCAAAAAATTTTGAGGGATCATGTCTATACTTTGTGAAAACTTGAGGGACCAAAAACATACTTTTCTCTACAAAGTATCATAGGCATGATCCTAATCTATGAGACGCCACGTTACGACCAGCCTAAGCTTCGTCCCTCCCTCGCGCCATCACCGTGCATGCATGGATCAATGATAAGTTGATAACGTGCAGCACTCTGCACTCATCTGTTCCGTTGCTGCCTGCATGTCTGATTTTTTTAACAAGACTTGCGGGGGTGCCTAGGCCCACCTCAGTCCGATCATCAGTGGCTACGTACGTGTGTCGGGTCCTGGTGGAGCGGTCTGATCAACGGCCGGCTAATTTGACGTTTGTGTTTTCTTGTCTCATTTGAAAGCGTTTACTTAAACAAACATCCAGAAGATCACTGACTGGTACCAGTAATGTTCTCTACACGCTACTTGTTGTGTATTTTCGGTCATGATTTGATGTGATGTAGCTAAGACAAGTTTCCATTGGTTACATATGTGGAGGTACCCAACGTCCTATACGCGTCTTTTCCGTAGAGCTAACCACCATTCTCACATTGACCTAATAAAAGTAGAACTAAGAGCCTCTACAGCCGGACCTCTCAAACTCGTTTCATATACCCGGATGGGTCGCCCGGTCACTGACCGGTTATATTTTTTTCGGCCCACACGGATGCCTTAAACGCCTGGGCTGACCGGCACCTCCCATATCTAGCCCAAATATAAGACGGATATGGGGCGCCTGGGCACGTCCGTGCACGCCCGCCATGTCGGACCCGGCCCACGCTGGCCTACCCGACCCCACATAAAATTCTTTCCATACGCTCGCTGGTTCAAACCCTAGCCACTTCACTCCCCTCCGCCACCAAGCTCGTCTCCGGCATGGCGGGCAGTGAATCTGTGTCCTTCACCTCCTGATTCGTCGACCCCGAGCTCATCCCGCGCGGCCCCGAGGAGGAGATAGCCGTTCGGCACGCGCTCCGCCGCGCCCGGGAGGAGGCCCGTGGATGGTTGCGTTCGGACTCCATCCGTCGGGAAGCCATTGCGTCCGCCCAAATGGGGCATGGATCCGGCGCTAGGCCGGCCATAGCTGCCTCGCCGGAGGCCATGCAGTCCGCCTGATGTCCGAACGCGCTGGCGGACGCGCAACCCCTCTGGTGACGCGCTGATATTGGGGACGCACCATCGTCCTACGAGGCCATGGCACGGCGTGCACGGCACCGGGTGCGGGAGGCGACGGTAGCCCTTGAGGCGGCGGACATTCGCGAGGCAGGGTCACATTCTCCGGCTCCCCGTATGGCGCATTAGTCCGGGCGCCGCAACCGCGTCATGTGGACGTCGGCGGTTCGCCCCGGACAGATCCATCATCGATCTGACGTCTACCGGGACTGTTCGGGTTTCGGTCTCCGACGAGGAAGAGTAGGGCATGGGAGACGGCGGGGCCTTGCGTCCCGTGAGCCAGATCGTGTCCCATGCCCTACCCTACCTTGTCGGCGACCGGACCAACACTCTGAGGAGCGCAGCCGGCCGCGGGACATGGCCAGGGCGGAGCCGGGCGAGCGGGGAGCGGAACCAGACGAGCTCCGCGTAGATTAGGTTTCACGTTGCATGTAATAATATGGATTTGAGATTTCTAATTTAAGGTACCCGGATGTGGAATGCGTTTTTTAGGGGTGATCGATCACTGTCCGAGGACGCGTTCATGGACGTTTGAGGGGTCGAATTTGCCAAGTCCGGCTGTAGATGCTCTAAGGAGGAAGATATGCCACTTTCACTTCATTGCCAGTCCTTTTCATGTCACCTAGCCTGTTTTTTCCCAGTATTCGAGATGATCCTACGAGGATGGTTGATGAGGCTCACGGTGGACTAAAGTCAAGGAATCCAAGTGGACGATATTCCGCAACGAAGAAAGAACACACAACACTCCACCACCTCGGCGCAACGTGTCGATGACTACGAGCATATCTTACACGACGTCGTACAAGGAAATATCGAGCTAGGCTCTTCCAATAATGCACCAGCGTTCAGTGACTAAGCTAGTGATACGCGCATGGGTGATGCTGCATTGCTTTGCTCCAGCCATCAAAACTTCTTGACGTGATTCTCCCTGGCCTCCTGCAGGTACCCCAAGAAGCTACCAGGTGCTGCGGTACCTGACCGAGGAGAGGGGCGGTGAGAGAGATCGTGGTGAAGTTGGAGTTAAACCCTACAAATTGACACCCCCGTAAAAAAAACCCTACACATTGAAAAAAAAAACGGTCACGAAAGTTGGACCCAGATGGGCCCCCCAAACGGCCCACAAATGTCCGGGCTGACCGGCACCCCCCATATCCAGTTCAAATATGGGGTGCTCAGGCACGCCCGCCACGTCTGACTGACGGCGTGGCCCCACACGGACTCGCCGAAAAACCCGACAGTCCGACGGGCGCCTCGACCGTCGCTGCGGTGATAACGCCGCACGGCGCCGCTCCGGCTTGCCGCCCGAGGTCGTAGCCAGCCGGCGCCCCGCAACCCTAACCAAACCCCTCCCCCTCTCTGCGCCGCTAGTCCGAGCCCATCCCCCTCCTCCCTTTCCCGCTCCGACGCTCTGTCCACGCTCCGGCACTCCGCCATGGTCCGGAGCAAGATCATCTACTAAGCCATGCTGACGCCGGAGCGCCACTACGAGATCCAACAGCAGATCCGGGGGAGGGAAGCCGCGCGCGCCGCCAGGATCGTTGTCGGGCTGCCTCCGAACTCGCCGGGGCCGGAGGAGGAGGAGCAGCCGGGGGAAGAGGAGGAGGAGGAGATGACTCCGATGCAGGTGGACGAGGCGGAGGAGCCGGACCAGCAGGTGCCGGCCTTCAACATGGAGCAGGCGGAGGCGGAGTTCGCCGTCGCCCAGTCCAACGAGATGGCCGAGCAGCAGGCCATCCTGGAGTCCATCCAGGATGAGGCCTATGTGGAGGCCAACCGGGCGTTCCTCCGGCGGCAGCAGGCGGAGACCGACGCGCTCTTCAACGAGCTCGACCCGAAGATAGAGGCGGAGCAGCCGGAGGAGCTGCAGCTGCAGCTGCCGCCCATGCTGCCGGAGCCGGGCACGGAGATCGTCGACATCTCCGACGACGAGTAGCTAGGTGATCTACGTAGTACGTAGGTTTATTCTAGTTTGCATGTCTTTGTATGGATTTGAGAATGTAGTATGAGATGTTCGGCTGCAACTGTGGAAATTTAATGTATGCCCGGTCATTGCCCGCGGACGTGCCCGGACGCGTCCGCGGGCGTTTGAGGGGCCGGATTTTCCATATGTGGCTGTAGATGCTCTAACGCCCTTAGAAGGGGAGGCGGCCATTGACAGGAAGGTTCTCTATCGGTTTTGAAGGAAATATGCCCTAGAGGCAATAATAAAGTTATTATTTATTTCCTTATTTCATGATAAATGTTTATTATTCATGCTAGAATTGTATTAACCGGAAACATAATACATGTGTGAATACATAGACAAACATAGTGTCACTAGTATGCCTCTACTTGACTAGCTCGTTGATTAAAGATGGTTGAGTTTCCTAGCCATAGACATGAGTTATCATTTGATTAACGAGATCACATCATTAGAGAATGATGTGATTGACTTGACCCGTTCCATTAGCTTAGCACTTGATCGTTTAGTATGTTGCTATTGCTTTCTTCATGACTTATACATGTTCCTATGACTATGAGATTATGCAACTCCCGTTAACTGGAGGAACACTTTGTGTGCTACCAAACGTCACAACGTAACTGGGTGATTATAAAGGTGCTCTACAGGTGTCTCTGAAGGTACTTGTTGAGTTGGCGTATTTCGAGATTAGGATTTGTCACTCCGATTGTCGGAGAGGTATCTTTGGGCCCACTCGATAATACACATCGCTATAAGCCTTGCAAGCATTGTAACTAATGAGTTAGTTGCGGGATGATGTAATACGGAACGAGTAAAGAGACTTGCCGGTAACGAGATTGAACTAGGTATTGAGATACCGACGATCAAACCTCGGGCAAGTAACATACCGATGACAAAGGGAACAACGTATGTTGTTATGCGGTTTGACCGATAAAGATCTTCGTAGAATATGTGGGAGCCAATATGAGCATCCAGGTTCCGCTATTGGTTATTGACCGGAGACGTGTCTCGGTCATGTCTACATAGTTCTCGAACCCGTAGGGTCCGCACGCTTAAAGTTCGGTGACGATCGGTATTATGAGTTTTTGTGTTTTGATGTACCGAAGGTAGTTCGGAGTCCCGGATATGATCACGTACATGACGAGGAGTCTCGAAATGGTCGAGACGTAAAGATCAATATATTGGACGACTATGTTCGGATACCGGAAGGGTTCCGGAAGGTTTCAGACATATACCGGAGTACCGGGGGGTTACCTGAACTCCCCGGGGAGTTAATTGAGCCTCATGGGCCTTAGTGGGAGAAGATGAGGGGCAGCGAGGGCAGCCGCGCGCCCCCTCCCCCTCTAGTCCGAATTGGACAAGGAGGGGGGGAGGCGCCCCCCTTTTTCCTTCTCCTCCTTTCTCCCTTCCTTCCCTTCTCCTACTCCAACAAGGAAAGAGGAGTCCTACTCCCGGTGGGAGTAGGACTCCCCCTTGGCGTGCCCTCCTTGGCTGGCCGCCTCTCCCCACTTGCTCCTTTATATACGGGGGCAGGGGGGCACCTCTAGAGACAACAATTGATCATTGATCTTTTAGCCGTGTGCGGTGCCCCCCTCACCCATAATCCACCTCGGTCATATCATAGCGGTGCTTAGGCGAAGCCCTGCGTCGGTAGCATCATCATCACCGTCATCACGCCGTCGTGCTGACGGAACTCTCCCTCGAAGCTCTGCTGGATCGGAGTTCGTGGGACGTCATCGAGCTGAACGTGTGCTGAACTCGGAGGTGCCGTACGTTCGGTACTTGGATCGGTCGGATCGTGAAGACGTACGACTACATCAACCGTGTTGTTCTAACGCTTCCACTTTTGGTCTACGAGGGTACGTGGACACACTCTCCCCTCTCGTTGCTATGCATCACCATGATCTTGCATGTGCGTAGGATTTTTTTTAAATTACTACGTTCCCCAACGGTGGCATCCGAGCCAGGTTTTATGCGTACATGTTATATGCACGAGTAGAACACAAGTGAGTTGTGGGCGATACAAGTCATACTGCTTACCAGCATGTCATACTTTGGTTCGGCGGTATTGTTGGATGAAGCGCCCCGAACCGACATTATGTGTACGCTTACGCGAGACTGGTTCTACCGACGTGCTTTGCACACAGGTGGCTGGCGGGTGTCAGTTTCTCCAACTTTAGTTGAACCGAGTGTGGCTACGCCCGGTCCTTGAGAAGGTTAAAACAACACTAACTTGACGAGCTATCGTTGTGGTTTTGATGCGTAGGTAAGAACGGTTCTTGCTCAGCCCGTAGCAGCCACGTAAAACTTGCAACAACAAAGTAGAGGGCGTCTAACTTGTTTTTGCAGGGCATGTTGTGATGTGATATGGTCAAGACATGATGCTATATTTTATTGTATGAGATGACCATGTTTTGTGACCGAGTTATCGGCAACTGGCAGGAGCCATATGGTTGTCGCTTTATTATATGCAATGCAATCGCCATGTAATTGCTTTACTTTATCACTAAGCGGTAGCGATAGTCGTAGAAGCAATAGTTGGCGAGACGACAACGATGCTACGATGGAGATCAAGGTGTCGCACTGGTGACGATGGTGATCATGGCGGTGCTTCGGAGATGGAGATCACAAGCACAAGATGATGATGGCCATATCATATCACTTATATTGATTGCATGTGATGTTTATATTTTATGCATCTTATTTTGCCTAGATCGACGGTAGCATTATAAGATGATCTCTCACTAAATTTCAAGGTATAAGTGTTCTCCCTGAGTATGCACCGTTGCGAAAGTTCTTCGTGCTGAGACACCACATGATGATCGGGTGTGATAAGCTCTACGTTCAAATACAACGGGTGCAAGACAGTTTTGCACACGCGGAATACTCAGGTTAAACTTGACGAGCCTAGCATATGCAGATATGGCCTCGGAACACTGAGACCGAAAGGTCGTGCGTGAATCATATAGAAGATATGATCAACATAGTGATGTTCACCATTGAAAACTACTCCATCTCACGTGATGATCGGACATGGTTTAGTTGATATGGATCACGTGATCACTTAGATGATTAGAGGGATGTCTATCTTAGTGGGAGTTCTTTAATAATTTGATTAACTGAACTTTAATTTATCATGAACTTAGTTCTGGTAGTATTAGCATATCTATGTTGTAGATCAATAGCTCGCGTTTAGCTCCCCTATTTTATATGTTCCTAGAGAAAACTAAGTTGAAAGATGTTAGTAGCAATGATGCGGATTGGATCCGTGATCTGAGGATTATCCTCATTGCTGCACAGAAGAATTATTTCCTTGATGCACCGCTAGGTGACAGACCAATTGCAGGAGCAAATGCAGACGTTATGAACGTTTGGCAAGCTCGATATGATGAATACTTGATAGTTTAGTGCACCATGCTTTACGGCTTAGAATCGGGGCTTCAAAGACGTTTTTGAAACGCCACGGAGCATATGAGATATTCCAAGAGTTGAAATTAGTATTTCTGACTCATGCACATGTCGAAAGGTATGAGACCTTTGACAAGTACTTTGCCTACAAGATGGAGGAGAATAGCTCAGCTAGTGAGGATGTGCTCAAAATGTCTGAGTACTACAGTCACTTGAATTAAGTGGGAATTAATCTTCCAGATAAGATAGTGATTGACAGAGTTCTCTAGTCACTATCACCAAGTTACTAGAACTTCGTGATGAACTATAATATGCAAGGGATAACGGAAACGATTCCCAAGCTCTTCGTGATGCTGAAATCGATGAAGGTAGAAATCAAGAAAAGCATCAAGTGTTGATGGTTGACAAGATCACTAGTTTCAAGAAAAGGGCAAAGGGAAGAAGGGGAACTTCAAAAAGAACGGCAAGCAAGTTGCTACTCCCGTGAAGAAGCCCAAAGCTAGACCCAAGCCTGAAACTAAGTGCTTCTACTGCAAAGAAAATGGTCACTAAAAGCGGAAATGCCCCGAATATTTGGTGAATAAGAAGGATGGCAAAGTGAACAAGGGTATATTTGATATACAGGTTATTGATGTGTACCTTACTAGTGTTTATAGTAGCCCTTGGGTATTTGATACTTGTTCGGTTGCTAAAAATTAGTAACTCGAAACAGGAGTTACAGAATAAACAGAGACTAGTTGAGGGTGAAGTGACGATGTGTGTTGGAAGTGGTTCCAAGATTGATATAATCATCATCGCACACTCCCTATACTTTCGGGATTAGTGTTAAACCTAAATAAATGTTATTTGGCGTTTGCGTTGAGCATGAATATGATTTGATCATGTTTATTGCAATACGGTTATTCATTTAAAGTCAGAGAATAATTGTTGTTCTGTTTACATGAATAAAACCTTCGATGGTCATACACCCAATGAAAATAGTTTGTTGGATCTCGATCGTAGTGATACACATAATCATAATATTGATGCAAAAGATGCAAAGTTGATAATGATAGTGCAACTTATTTGTGGCACTGCCGTTTGGGTCATATCGGTGTAAAGCGCATGAAGAAACTCCAAGATGGACTTTTGGAATCACTTGATTATGAATCATTTGATGCTTGCGAACCGTGCCTTTTGGGCAAGATGACTAAAACTCCGTTCTCCGGAACAATGGAACAAGCTACTGACTTGTTGGAAATAATACATACTGATGTATGCAGTCCAATGAGTGTTGATGCTCGTGGCGGGTATCGTTATTTTCTGACCTTCACAGATGATCTGAGCAGATATGAGTATATCTACTTAATGAAGCACAAGTCTGAAACATTTGAAAAGTTTAAAGAATTTCAGAGTGAAGTGGAGAATCATCGTAACAAGAAAATAAAGTTTCTACAATCTGATCGTAGATGAGAATATTTGAGTTACGAGTTTGGCCTTCATTTAAAAACAATGTGGAATAGTTTCACAGCTCACGCCACATGGAACACCACAGCGTAATGGTCACTACAAAAAAATACACTTCCGTGATGATACGTGTTTGTCACAGTAGGTCGCGTTTTTTGTCATGCATGTACATCCATGACAAATTTATGACAGAATCAAGATAGTCATACCTGTGCTGTCGTAGAAGTGTTCCATGACATTACCAAAATTATCATCACGGAAGTGTCCACTTCCATGACGATAAATCGCGCGTCACAGAAGTGCTTTCGTCAAGGGTGACCGACACGTGGCATCCACCGTAACGGAACACCGTTAAGCTATCGGGTCGGGTTTTGGATCCGATAACCCGTTAACAGCCCCGACCAATGGGGATTTTCCACGTGTAAAATCATCATTGGCTGGAGGAAACACGTGTCGGCTCATCGCTGGGACAGATGTCATCCACTCATTGGACAGAAGGCGCCTATGATACGTCGACACGTGGCACGGCCCAACAGAGGCCCATTCCTGTGAAAAGGCCGGCCCGTTTGACTTGGTCAAAAGGTGGCGGGCCGGCCCATGGAAAGCCTGTTAACGGCCTGTTCGCATATAGCCCATTTACAGCCCGCTAACCCAAGGCCCGTTACGCCCTATTCGAATTAGGCCCAGTAGCGTCATCTGGGCCATCCAATATGATTCCAGCCCGTTTTCACTTCTGGCCCATGTATGGCCCATGACGTCTTTCGGCCCATATGAGGCCCTATGTAACTCTTGGCCTATTAACGGCCCGTGGTGAAACTGGCCCGTAATGAACAGTGTATCACTTTACACCCATTAACGGCCCGTGGTGAAACTGGCCCGTAAAGAACAGTGTATCACTTTATACCCATTAACGGCCCGTTATTCCGTTGGGCCGTTTCCAGCCCATGTTATCTTTCGGCCTTCTCAGAGCCCATTTATTCTTGGGCTATTTTCCAGCATTCGTTTACTTACGGCCCGTTACTGTCATTTTCTGCTTGTGGGCCAAATTCAGCCCGTGGTTACAGTCGGCCCGTTTGTGGTCCGTTAATACGTTGGGCCGTTTTCATAGCGTCATCAAATACGGCCTATTAACGATGGCCCGTTATGGTCGGCCCATGAACGGACGATTCCAACTCTAGCCCGTTTACGGCCAGAATGCGGTCTGTTTGGCCCATGTTTGGCCAATCGATCATACGGCCCGTATAAGGCCCATTGATGATACGGCCCGTAGAAGGCCCATTGTTTCTACGGCCCGTAGAAGGCCCACTGTTTCTACGGCCCGTAGAAGGCCCACTGTTTCTACGGCCCGTAGAAGGCCCACTGTTTCTACGGCCCGTAGAAGGCCCACTGTTTCTACGGCCCGTAGGAGGCCCAGTGTCACTACAGTAAATATTAGCCCATGGTTATTGTGGCCTAGTTTTAAAAAATAGGTTATTGCAGCCACTAGCAAACCGCAGAAAAAGAACTGCACTGACTACAAGCAAACAAATAAACAAGACAACAAGGAAATAAATAAGCAAGCAACTTACACTAGGCTATCACGGCTATTACACATATTACATCCACTGGGCATCAAAGTTCGCCACCAGTGCAAATATAGGGAACACAGCAGCATATAAACGCCGCAGCAAAACAAGTCCAGAACTGAAACCACTTCAGAAGAGCTCAAGAAACAATATCCTGGGTACCCATAATGCTGGCAAGATGCTTAGCAAGCTTATTAACTTTCTCTTGTTTGGCGCTTAAGTCCTCCAGCGCTTGCTGTTGCACCAGAAAGTATGCATCTGAATTCTGCAGGGACTTCCTCAGTCCTTCGGCTTCCTGTCGCATAACATCTGATCGATGTCTTTCAACTTGAAGTTGAGACTCAAGAAGCCGAACTGATTCAGGCAACGAGTTCGAAGAGCTGGTGCCAGCAGTGGTAGCCAGTAACTCGAACACTACATCAAGACAGGACTTTGGGGTTGTCTCAGTGTCTTCAATATAGTTTTTATCAGCTTTCTTGGAGACCAACAGGGATGTCTCACTATCTTGAACCTTATCTGCATTACTTCCTTTACCATTGCATAACAGGGTACTCTTCTCCAATATTTTATCCGCGTTCTAAAAGAGAAACAAACAAACACATCTCAGGTTTACAATGTAGTATATGAAACTCATTTTGGTAAACCAGTTCAGTAGTAAGGTGGACAGGATAACAGCATGAAACAAACATATATCTATGTAGTATGGTCACTGTATGGTCTATATCATTCTAGTTTATGTTGCCAAATCAAGATAGATACAGTTCGAATCATATCTATTTAAGACAAAGCAGCATAGACAGAATATAAGTGTGGGAAACTACACAGCAATAACAACACTTGTAATGTGCATGGCATGAGAACATAACTGTTTATTCAATTGAAACTGAAATCAACATAGAGCAAGTTACAACAGCAAACAGCCAAACACGTTGAAGAAACAGGTTTAAAACATACCTGTTGCGCCATTGGAGTTTCAATTGCATCCTTCAAATTTGAAATTAGTTGGTATCAGTAAATACAGTGATGCAAGAGCAAAGTAGTATGAACCATAGCTACGGAACCTGACCTGAGAACAATTCTTCTTCTGCTTTAAGCGTTGACTTCGGGTTCGGAGTGGTGGTCCTCGTGATTTGGGCACTGCAGTTGCCTTACTAACTGCTCGTGTTTGGGTGCTCTGTGGTGGAGACGGTGCTGTGTCAACGGGAACTGGGTGTCTATCTGCTGGGGTTGGGGTTAGAAGGGGTGTAGCTGGTTCTCTGTCCAACTGGGTAGGGGTACAATCTGCATGAGTGTGGGTTATGTGTGGTGGGGCTGGTTCTTGGGCAAGTACAACCGTGGTTCTATCTGCATCGACAGGTAGCACGATCTTTTCTGAAGACCGTGTTTTTACTCCCACAGATACTGCCATCACTCCCTCCAATTGAAATGGCTGATAAACAAGAAAAGTAATTGAATGTACAGACATTGTAAGATAGACAGGTGCAATGGATAGTAGGGAAGAAAACAGGGCATGAAATAATTCACATTTATGTTGTCTAAGCAAACAGAATAGCAGGACATAATTTCACATATATGATGGCTAATTAAACAGGATAGCATGACACAATTTCACATGTATGATGGCTAACTAAACAGGATAGAATGACATACTTCAAAATATGATGACTATGTAAACAGGATGACATGATATAACTATACGATGTGTCTATTAAAGTGGTTGGCATGCCATAAATCACAAACATGCCGTCGATGGAAACATGATGGCATGATATAATTCACGGATAGAATGACATAATTTAAAATATGATGACTATGTAAACAGGATGAGATGATATAACTATATTATGTCTTTAGAAAATGGGTTGGCATGCCATAATTCAGATACATGCTGTCTATGTAAACATCATGGCATGACATAATTCAAATATATGATTTATATACTAAGGAAGTGAGCAGAGGGCAATCGCATATATGATGTGTCAACTAAGGAGATGGCATTCAATATTGTGTATATGATGTAAAAACTAAGCATTGCAATACAACATATGCATTATATGAGTAATATAACCCTGCCAAGTTTGAGCATACACCTCAGGGGGATAATAGGACTGGTCATCTGCCTCTGAATCCTCCTCTGAAGAGCTATCTGTAACCAGCAAGATATCTGCTTCAGCAGGTAGCATTGTCTGCTCTGAAGACCTTGTTTTCACTCCAGATTTCTCCATCACCAATTCAAATGGCTGATGCACAGGAAGAGCAGTTGAATATACAAACATTGTCGACAAAAGCAATGAGAAATACAAAAAAAGGACGGCATGATATAATTCACATATATGACGCTTGCCTAAACAGCATGGCATTGCATAATTCACATACATAATGCCTTGCAACAAGATAACATTGCATAATTCACATATATAATGTCTTGCAACAAGATGGCATTGCATAATTCACATATATGGTAATTAGACACTAAACAGGTGGCATTCACACAAAGCATGTCTAAACTAAGCAAATGACATAGCAATGCAAGATACCATACGCACGATATGAGCAACATAACCCTGCCAAGTTAGGGCATGCACCTCGGGGGGGGGGAATATGACTGGTCATCTGTCTCTGAATCCTCCTCTGAGGAGCTATCGGTAACCAGCAAGACATGCGCTTCGTCAGATAGCATTGTCTGCTCTGAAGACCTTGTTTCCACTCCAGATTTTTCCATGACCGTGCCGAATGGCTGATGCACAGGAAGAGTAATTGAATGTACTAAAATTGTTGACAAATTTAACACGTAATAAAAAAATGATGGCATGATATAATTCACATATAAGATGACTGGCTAACCAGGGTGGCATTGCAAAATTCACATATATGATGCCTGGCTAGACAAGATGGCATTGCATGATTCACATATACGATAAAGAAACTAAAACAGATGGCATTGACACAAAGCATGTCTAAACTAAGAAGATGACATCTTTAATGTATACAGTAAGCAATGCAAGGCACCATATGCATGATATTACCAACATCAGCATGCCAAGTTAGAGCGAAGACCTCATGGGGTAAATAGGAGTGGTCTTCTCCTTCTGAATCCCCCTCAGAACAGTTATCTTCCTCTTGATTACGATCCGAAATGGGTGGAGGGGGGCTGCCTTTGCGCCCACCATGGAGCGACGTCTGCATGAAATTTTACTGCCACGCAAGGCTCGTCTCTTTTGCTCCACATGTTCAGTTCCATTGTGTAGAATAACTGACATGCATAGGAATAAAACATAGTGAGATTATGTAAGGAGTGCATGCACAAATCCAGAGTGAAGGTAGCAAACTGTGGATAGACCCAAAACCAATGATAGCAGGCAGATAATAGCTTTAGTTAAAAAATACAGATAATGGCTCCTTTAATGTTTGTTTGCACCCAATATGAAACTCATAGTAGGCACCGAGATTAACTAGATAGTAGACAGATAGTACTGATTGCTGCCCAATATGTACCCCACAACCATTTAAAAACTCAAGTTTCACCATAAGTTTGGACCTGAGTCGGAGTCTAATAGGTGAACACGATGATAATGTAGCATGTCATCATATTAAGCGACGCATAACGTAAGCAGACACGAAAGAGTGCGACCTCTCTTGCGGACCCGTGTAGTCCTCAAGGTCATCTGCTCAGTTGATGATGGTAATGCAGTTGCCGTGGCTGCCGGCGGCGGGGAAGAAGATCTGAGGCAGCAAAAGACAGTCTGGAGAGCGGATCCCTACTGTGGTGAACCCTTCAGTCGTTGGAGCAGCTGAGCTGGGGTGGAACACAGCGCTGCAGGAGCAGGACAAACCACACAAGGTTTTCTTTGGCACATATCTGTAACAGAAGTAATTGAGTAAGGGCTTGTTTGAATTTGAGGATTCTAACAATGCAGGGATAGGAAATAGACAGGAATAGGATAGGAATGCACGTGCAAAACAGAGAATTTAAAAACATAGGATTTCTGCCAATCTGGGTGTTTGATTCACAACAATTGGAAGATCACAGGATGCAAAAAAGCATGGTGAGATTAAGTCAAACCACAAGAAAATGTACGGTTATAATGCTATTATGCTACTATCTCTTAGTCTTGTGCTTGATGAATAGGAATATGAAAAGGAGGAGAAGTGGAAATTAGAATTCCTACGGTTTTCTTTCAAGGAGACACTAAAGGAACAAATCCTACAGTTTTCCTTTGCTCCATTCCTTTGCACCAAATTCATGAAAGTAGTACCATAGGAAACTTTCCAATTCCGATGTTTTTCATTCACTTTTCCTTTCAAGCACTGGCGATTCTAGTAGGCAGGCTTGAGGCAAGGAAAAGTCCTACACCTAGAAAAATGTTTATTGTGCTTACTTCTATTACTTTGGACCCCAGGCCACTGCCATACTAGGCTCAACTCCCAGGCCTCGAACAATGCACAGCTCAACAACGCAGGGAATAAAATATGATGGACGCTTCCAAAAGAGTCCCATCACGGGATAGGCCTAAGTTGCCCTACGGTACCCCCGTCACTGACTTGTCATCTATAGTAGGAGTAAATAATCGTATTCCCGTTACTAGCAACGTGCTCAGGGAACAATTATACTATAACATGATAGAGTAAAAAAGAGATGCTACACAAGTGCACAACCTCCTTTGGCCGAACCATGTCATCTCACGCGTGATTGGGTTGGCCAGGTGAGGATGCTCCGGCGACTTGGCTGTCGGAAGGAGGGGAAGAAGATCTTAGGCGTCTGGAGATGGAGCCCGAGATACTGCTCCGCTGTGATGGAGGGTTTCGTCGTTGGAGCATGCTCCGGTGAGTTGTACGACGCCGAGGCTGAAGCAGGACAAGAGAGACAATGAACAACGTTAACCTGAGTGGAATTCTAATAGCATCTCCAATACATGACGTAAAATACATAACCACAAAGTGCTAGATGTAAAATACATCAGCCGCTCATCTCTGAATTAACTGTCGAAAACTGAACTTAACTGTGAAACTGAACTTAATGTCGAAACTGAACTTAACTGTCGAAACTGAATTTTGCTGTCGAAACTGAACGCACTAGCAAGGTGAGGCTACACGTCGTCGACTGACTTTTTCATCTCTGGTCAGTCGATTTTGCAGCCGTTGGATACGAAATCAAGGGCCTGCGGTTCATCTTCAACTCCCACCCCCTGAGCCGCCAGCCACCACCGCCAAACAGCAGCCCCCCGCCGCCCGCGGCGGCGGTGCGCCGCCCGCCCGCCCCGAAACACTCCCACGCCGGTCCAGCCGCCGCCCGGCCATCCCTCTAGGCCCTCCGTGCGAGCTTTTTCTCCGGGATCCCCACCCACCGCCCCGCCAGCCCGCCACCGCGCGCCGCGACCACCGCCCATCCTAAAAACCTAAGACTAGGATAGGGGTCCTCTCTGAGCCCCCCTCCCCCGCCTGCGGCTGGTTTTCCCTTCACCCGGCGAGCCCCCCCCCACCACACCTTAAAATTCGCTGGCCAAGTCGATTTCAGTCGACTGAAGTGTGCTAAATCAGAGAAGCATCATAGCAAGAGCAAAAGCGGAAGGAGGCGCCGAGCAAGGAGCATAGAGAGCGACAGGCAGGAGAGAGCAAGAGCAGCAGCAGCCGCGGCGAGACTACAGAGCATCGCAGCTCCTACTGATGTGGACGTCGGCGCGAGGGAGCGACGCCGGGAGGAAGTGGGCCGGCGACGCCGCCGTGGTTTATGAGCCGCGCGTGCGGCTCGGGACCAAGCGCTCGACAGCACTCGTGAGATCGAATCAAGGAGAAAATGCGGGCGATTAGTGTACAACCATCTTTGGTAGGCGCGATTAGGCCGCCGCTTCATCCGAGGAACGGTGATGATGATGCTCTTCCGGTGGTGCAGGTGAAGACGCGTGTGGGAAGGGAGGTGGCGCGAAAGACGAGGGGAACGTCGGGGCAGCTCCTTGGAGGTGGAAGGACGAGGTGGCTGAACCGGCGGGACGATGAGATCGACGACGGATCCTCATCCGGTACGGTGGATGAGGGACGTCGAGGTGTTGCTGTGGACGACATCGTCGGGGGAAGAGGCTCCGGCTGGGTGCGGACGGAGCAGGGTGGTGGGGTTTCGTCGCGGGTTTCGCGGCCTCGGTGTACGAATGGGTGGCGGATGGATGGCAGTGGGGAACCATGGCTTAGAGACGCGCTTGTCCGAAATGTGGGGTAAGTTACGAAAGTACCCCCACCGATTTGAGGCGGTTCTTTCGGTTCAGGGGTACCACGGGCATTTCGCGTGTCGGGATTTCACAGGAGGTGGGAGTTTTCGCGCGCGTTGTAATTTCGGAATAGCAAGGCGCGGGTTGAGATGGAGGGAGTTGTCGGAGCACAACGAGACAAAGATATATCTTAAATATTTCGGGCTAACAAGGCGCGGGTTGAAGAGGCGGGAGTTTCGCAGCACGATAGACAGAGACGCTAGCTTGAATTTTCGGCATAACAAGGCGCGGCTTGAAATTTCGGAAGAACAAGCTTAACGTGTACCAAAAAAAGACAATTTGCACCTCAACACGCACAACACACACACAAACACCATTTAGACTAGAGTAAGGTACACGTGCATTGCACGCATGAGATTTGGCAACCAAATTATGAATAAATACCACATTATAGCATGCAAGCTTTGAGTCATATATGCATGATGTAGATGTTCGTTTAATTCTTATAGTTCATTTCATTCAAAATCATCTAGTTTTTATAAGAAAGCTAATCTATTTTAGATTCATGGAATTGTGCGTCGTAAGACATAAAGTAAAAACAAATAATGGCAAATCATGTAGAAAAACATTTGGGCAATTCTGATACGGAAGATTCTAGAACAAATAAGAAGTGCTTGTGTTTTGATGTTTGTGCATTATGCTTAAGTTCAACCATGGAGTCTTCTAGATTATACATGTGGCGAAATCTGGTGGAATCTAGATGATATCCAACGGCCAGTAGTGCTCAAATTTGCCATCTTTGGACCATCGGATTCGCCTCATCCAACGACCATCTTTCAAAGTTAAAGTTACCCGCACACAATATAAAAAAATATAATATAATATATATATATATATAGGGGTATAGATATAGATATGTGATGCGAAAGCCGCCCATCATCTCCAATTAGAATAGTGTGTCCATGCACGGATGCGACGTGGCCAAATGATGTCTGCCATCGGTATCTCAAATTCAAATCAGTCTGACCTTGTTCAATGTGTATACATTACAACATGCTCGTTTCCAAACCACACCGCGCAGATCTCCGTTATATTCATGCATGCATGGGTTTCAAACATCAGGATCTCTTATTCAAATATTTGAATTCAACTTTACATTGATTATGACCTCACCTATTCTTTTACACCCACACAGTAGTCTTCTCTTTATAATTGTACCACTAACTTTCTCTCGTGCATGCATGCACACACACTACCAGTCGGCATTATCCATCGCACGCATACAATCTTTTTCTTCAGGTCGGTCTCCCATGAAGGCACACACCCACACACATCCCCCTCTCCATCATATCGGGCATTCTTTATCTCTCACGCGTGCATGCGCAACGATCGATGTTCCTCTATGTATGTGTGTATATAGCTAGGTCTTTCATAGTTTTCCACACAAACCGATCAATCGATATATCCAGTGAGGTCTCACCCTCTTTCCCACGTCCACATCGATCAATCTATACCTCTCTATATAGGATTAACATATATAGCTAATACACCCACATTAATTATATATCCAACGTCCCCTCTCATCATCCATGCCTTCCGCTTCATCTCTCAGACGCGTGCACAATGGCGAAGACAGGGGGCAGTAAGGGCCCTGCCCCCTCCCCCTAACATCACTATATATCGAGGCTAATATGAATGTGATCATTAGACAATTGCTGCTAAAAATGGTTTAAGTTCATGAATTGACCCTCCTCGTAAAGGATTAGCAATGCTTGGCCCCCTAGCTCATTTATTTTTCATGGCTCCGCCACTGCGCGCAACAGCGCACGTGTTCGCCCCCTCTCTCTAAATATCGATCTCGCACTTGTGCATTCCTTCATAGTCTCCCTCCACTCGGCCCCTCGCACCATCTTCTAGCCCCCCACCGGATTTTGCCACATGTACAATCTAGCAGACTCCATGGTTGAACTTAAGCATAATGCACAAACCTCAAAACAACAGTGGTTCTCTTTTGTTCTAGAATCTTCCGTATCATAACTGCCCAAACTTTTTTTCTAGTTGAATTGCCATTATTTGTTTTTACTTTATGCTTTACAACGCACAATTCCATGAATCATAAAATAGATTAAGGGCTTCTTTGATTCAAAGGATTCTCAAAGGAATTTTGGAGGATTCTAATCATTAGGAATTTTTCCTATCTTGGTTGTTTGATTCGTAGGATTGTAAACCATAGGAATTTTTCCATATGATTCATTTGCACTAGATTTCATAGGAAACATCCCATCCACTCAAACCTCTTTGAAAGAATTCTGCGTTTTTTCTATGCACAATCAAACACTCGTACAATCCTGTAGGATTCAAGACGACATTCCACTATAATCCCATGTTTTTCCTATTCCCGCGTTCTTAGCTTTTTTATAAAAACTAATTGATTTTGAATGAGATGAACTATAAGAATTAAACGAAGGGCTACATCAGGCATATATGACTCAGAGCTTACATGCTATAGTGTGGTATTTATTCATAATTTGGTTGCAAAATCTGATGCGTGCAATGCACGTGTACCTTACTAGTACTTCGAGTATGTGCAAAACACGTAAATTAGAATACCAATGGCACGCTACACAGTGTCTCTCTTACAGTTCATGAAGCCACGTGGCACATGTGGAGGCGTTGTCGCGACCTCCTTGCGTGGATTGATCACAGTGACGTGCTGCTGGTTCCAGAAGAATGTACTCGTCCTCCCTGAGCCATACTGGCGGTACATGCACGAAGCGAAGATGTGCACGCACGCCACGCACGCACTCATTCCCTCGCACGCACACGCGGGTACACGGGCGGACGCAATTTTGTACCAAGATCCACCCCATGTGATAATTTGACGCGTGTAAAGTCGTTCACTTCATTGATGGTCAATTAATACAACGCATGCAAATTGAGTGGACGTGAGGGCGGAAGAAAGACATTATTACTCCACTGCGCGCATGCGAGTAGTTAAATCGTGGGTTGCTAGTAGTACTTCCATTGGTCTCCTTCGTATTTTGTGCCAATTTTTGACAGTAACATAATATTTACGCATTTGAGCAGTGTAGTACTTGAAATTTATGTTCCGCTAAACTCATCGGGAGCCGTTTCGGGCCTCGAAACCAAAACCATCAATTAATCTTTACCTTGTTCCCATCACATTCGAAAGCCTGCTCACACCTACTAGTACGTACCAAACCTGAACGTGTTCCCACTATGCAGGTATTAGTACTAGTGCTAGTACTTAGGTTATAAAAAGGGGAACTACCTAACCGAAAATTACTCTACCTTTCCTCCTCATAAGTGCTTCTTCTTCGTCCGTCGTTGCCATGGCCGGTGAGCAGAGCTCTAGGTCGAGAACTACTCGTAACAAGGGAGCGGCAACCAAGGCTGCGGAAAAAAAGAGAGGGCTCGCCGCCACGCAGAGACCTCGAAAGATCTCTCACGGGCAGGCGATGGCTCCCAGGAGCGCCCTAGCCGCGGAGGCGAACATGCCGAGCCGGCGGAGCTGGAGTCGTTATCCCTCGACGGCATGCCCGATCAGCTCAATAAGCAGAAGGAGTTCATCCAAGGCTTGATGGAGTTGCTGAAGGAGAGCCTCGACGACATGCCCGCTGAGCTCAATCAGCAGGGGGAGTTGACCGCCGGCTTGGTGATGCTGCTGAAGAAGAGCATTGCCTCGGAGAAGAAGGCGACCGGCGAAATCCTGCGACTTCAGGAGGACAAGGCGAAGCTCTGCCACGAGATCGACCTGTTGAAGGAGAAGAACGCCGGCTGGAAGAAGCTGCATGAGAATAGTAGTTCCTCGATGAAGATGCTGCAGGCCCTCGTCATGGAACAGAAGGAGGAGTTGGCGAAGCTCCGCATCGAGCACCCGGCTGCTGTCAAGGTACGTAATGCGGCCGTGGAACAGATGATGAAGGCTCGCGTCGAGAAATCCCGCGTCATGGACAGAATGAAGAAGATGGCGGAGGAGACGCGCAAGGAGATGGAGGTCGTGGAGGCGATGAAGAAGCAGTTACGACTCCGCGGCGAATTAGATCATTTGGGGTGATAATCTTCCTTCTTCTTTTGCTCCTGTGTTTCATCTTTTGCTTCGGGTGTTTCGCCGCACGTGTCACGTTCTCTGCGAGGCATGAATAGAACAATGTTTTTTTGAGGGAATGAATAGAACAATGCTAACAATGAGATGACTAGCAAATTAGATCATTTTTATCGCCATATGGCACTGGGCTGCCGTGTTTCGTGCTCCTCCGTCGCAGTACTACTCCAGTGGAAAACTTGAGTATACCGCACGGTTCTTTGCTCCTCCTCGATCAGGTCGTCGGCGCATTTATACGAGCAGTCAAATCACAAGGCCCCGCCTTCCAGCAGTAATGAGCCGTCAAATCACAAAGGCCCTCGCCTCTCGTGAAACCGACCAAGCTAGACTGCCCCGCCCTCTAGCCTTTTAAAAAATGTATACTTTTGTACAACAGTAGTATCGATGGATTGCGCCATGGAGCAAAACTTGAAATTAAAAAAAGGTGGTACATATAGAGAGCGCTCGTCGCCAAATTATGCATATAGTACTATTAAAAAGGCTAGTCACAATAATGGTGTCCAGCACAACCCACCCCTCAAATAAAACTAAGAGGGTGCTTGGATACGTTTTAGTCCCATGACTAAAAGTAGTGGGACTAAAACATGCTAGCCTCACCCATGCTTGGATCCAAATACTAAAAAGGCTAAAATCAAGTTAATGAGCATTTATTATCCTCCAAACCCTCCAATCCAGAACTCGCCTGTGTTAAAGGAGAGGAGTTAAATGAGTAGAGAGAGGACTAATCCACATTTTAGTAGGGGTACCCCTGACTAAAAAATTTAGTCTCAAGACTAGTTTTAGCCCCTCTTTAGTCAGGGGTGCTTGGAACTTTAGCCTCTTAAAGAGACTATTTTTAGTCAGACTAAAATAAGTCCCTTGGATCCAAGCACCCTCTAAGCATCCTGGAATTCTTTGACAAAACTAAGCACCCTGAAATTCTTTGACAACTAAACTGCTGGCTATATGATGTTGGCCATATATATTGTACGTATATAATGTGAAGAAACGAGTGGTAGTACTATACCAACTAAAAGATGAAATGTAAGAAATACTAGTATGTACGTACTGAAGAGTTAAAGTAACGAGAAGAAACATAACATAGTTCTGCTGGGGGCTCAGCACAACACACCCCTCAAATTAAATTAAGCACACCTGAAATTAAACTTTGCAACTATTCCGGTAGACACTGCATTAGAACCACCATGAGCAACGACACTGCCACCTTACTCGGAGTCCTCGTCCACGTCCTCGACTTCGTCCTTGTCCCTCTTCCTCTTGGCCGATACTTCTTTGCTTGAACCGCACACTTGGCTGTTGCTCTTCATCCAACCCTTGTAGATATTGAAGCAAAGGTAGCCATCCATTGCAGCGTAGTGGATGTGGTCTATATCTAGTACATTCCGCTGCCATGCATGACGATGAAACGTGTATGGAGGTTTCTCCAGTTTACCGTACGAAGGATGAACCATGGCTCCTGCCAGGGTCAGCATTGAAGGCTGACGAGAGGACACCAGCCGATTCTTCTGGAGGTCGAAGGTGTTGCCTACAACGAGGCCTATCCGACGCAGGACTTCTTTGTCGTTACCAAAGTCTACAGTAACGAATTTGACTAGGTTGCTCTCGAGGAAGTCCTTAAAATCCTGGCACTCAACGTCGGCATGGCATATGTGGTAGACCAAGCATAAGTCATGCACGCAAACCTGGATCACGGCGGGCTTCTTCCTCTCTTCGTCCTTTAGATCCTTCTCTCGTCCCAGGACTGTGGTGTACTCAACATCTAGCCCAGCGACCCACTCATCATCTGAGTCTTCGAACATGCGTCTGAAGCGAGAAAGGCATCCTTTCACCGTCGCGGAAGAACGGGTGTAGATGACGTCGAACTCATCGCCGGTGATGGTTCTAACCTTGTACTCACCGCCGATCGTGGAGATTTGGGACGCCATGGATTTGGGAGGAGGGTTAGGATTAGTGGAACTGCCGTAATGTGAATGGACGGGACGACTAGGAGCGAACCGCCGTAGTATTGAAGGACGTGCGGGGACGAGTAGGAGCGAACTGCCAGCGTGCGAACGGCAGGGTAGTGGCTTTCCATTCTCCCATGATACGGGCTTCCGAGAGCCCTTGGATCTGAGATCGAACGGTTGCATGGCGTGATTCTAGACCTATGGGTGAATATCCTATCCTGGAGGGTTATTCTGCAAATTTTCAGCAACTTAGCATGCGACCGTTTGATCTCAGATCCAAGGGCTGCCAGCAGCCCGTATCATGGTCGCGCCTACCACGACCGTCGCGTCGCTCGCGCGGTCGCGCCCTTGGAGATTTAACACGGTGCGTTAGGCTATCTGATGTTGGCATGTCATACATAGTCATCACTTAGTCACTCATACTACAACAAGGTTGGCTATAAGGTTGGCTATAAGTGTAATTTTTTTACTCCTCTCTATCTCTTTCTTCGTACTCCCTCCGTCCCATAATATAAGAACGTTTTGACACTAGTGTAGTGCCAAAAACGTTCTTATATTATGGGACACAGGGAGTACTAGTATTTATTGCATTTGCCAAGGAGTGACCTCTTCCAATGAAATGGTGTTGCTAAGTTTGCTTCATTTAATTAGCTATAGACTCAAAATTGTCTTTTCACCTAGGTACACGCGCTTAGCACCGTTTCTTCCTTGGGTCACCAAACTAGTCTCTCTCTTCTTGATTAACTTGCCACATCAGACTTTATGCCTATGTGGCAAGCTTAAGCACCTGTAGGAGCAAGTAAAAGTAAGTACAATAGTGCGCTTTACATGGCATTTTTGCATATGTGGAGGAAAGAGAGGCAAGGAAAAAGTGGAGAAGTGGGCTCTCATGCAAGAGCCAGCCTCTACTACATGGTGGAGCATTGGGAGAGGCACCTGTATGGAGGTGGTCAGGAATCGGGAGACTCACGCCGGTCGTAGCGCCGCAGTTAAAATGATAATGGCAAGTCAAATCACGGGGCCCCACCTGTCCAGCAGTAACTCGCTGTCAAATCACACAGCCCTACGTTTGCAGCAGCCTACTCCCTCGTCTTCTCGCGTCTCTGTCGAACCGACTAGGCGGAACTGCCCCGCCTACCGCGCAGGAAAAGCCCCGCCCTCGACTTTTAAATAGTATACAGTATACTAATTTTGTATCCATGGATTGCGCCCGCGCCATGGAGCAAAGCGTCTAGAAAACGGCGGTACACATGTACGGAGTATACAGCACGCCCGTCGCGTTCGCGTCGCACCCCAGACGGTCGGTCGGTCTGGCACGCTGCTCTCCGAATGGAACGCGCGTCATATTGCGTTTGCACACACATGTGGGACGGCAATTGAGAACCGACCATAGGCACACTCCCCGGCCCCGCAAGTCGGGTGACTTAATAGAAGAGGGAGACGAGCGATAGTACTAGAGAAGTGTTGTACTACGTTGGTGCCTGGACGATCCCTGCAAGACACGGAAGATCAGTTCGTCCATGCATGTGACCAGACTCCAGCAGACACGCCTGGATTGGCTATCGTCTACATATCGTGCAGGCTGTGTTGTACATGGCTGTAGTTGTGGTGAGAAATCTAAAAAAAGGTTTCTTGTCATCTCGCAAAATTAGGTGTCATGTGCTTCGGATCACTGCGAGGGTTAAACAGCGACAACTGAGTTGGGCTAGTCATTGGGGGCACATGCACGAACAGTGACTACTCGGCTGCCATCTAGGTCAAGCCGGCTATGTTAATTAGGACATCTATCGACGGACCCCTTTTCTACGAGTTTATCTTTAATTTGAGCTTTGTTCCTCGTCTAGTTTGTCCGTCGGGATTCATGTTGTCTCCTTTGGGCAGTGAGGTTATGATTTCTTGTCATGTGGCATTTTTTCGTGTTATATGTTATAATCCGGCGCTTCAGATCAAAATGACGACAACTGCGCCTCCGGGCCACGTGCATGAAGACTTCTCGACAGTCATTGACGAGGTCAAGCCGGCTCCGGTAGACAAAAGAAAACTAGTACTACTCCACTATATAGGCAGGAGCCTCCGCGCTTGCTTGCTAGTGTTGCTCTCTTCACACTGTCTCGGCCTCTCCAGATCTAAACACGACAGCGGTGGCCACACACTCTCTCTCTCTCTGCTCACCGCTGGTCACAGATCCAGCCGGATCCTCTCCGCCGGGGAAGGTGAGAAGGTGCAACGTTCACGCGGTCGTCCTCGGCGACGGCTCTTACCCACTGCTGGGCGCGTCCCGATCAGCCTGCCTTGCCGTTCTCTCCCAAGCACCGCTGGCGAGGGAGGGCCTCCGACCCCTTCTTCCTCGCTGCCGTAGTGTGGGCAGATCCGGCCTCCCGCCGCCCACCTAGCGACATCCCGGCGACCATCAGGTATAACTTCCTTCGAAACCGGCCTTGCTCTACTTCCCGAGCTCCTGACGTCGCTGCATTTGTATCTTTTACTATTTCTCAGGCCCCCTCGTAGATAGGATCGATCGGCTGTTCGAAAACCACCTAATTTTTTACGTTTAAGAGGTAAAACTAGTTCATGCACTCGAATCTAGTACTACTTGGTTCAAACAAGGAAGAAAGGGGGTGGGGTGGGGGAGGATTTGTTACCTGAATCTAGGACTTGGTCGAAAGAGGAAATAATGGGGGCGAAAAGTAGCAGAGACTGGCTATCCAACTGGTCTCTAGGTCTAATAGGGAAATAAAGGGAAACGCAGTACAAACTCAATATAAACCCGATCTATTGGTTGAAAAAGGAAAGAAAGTGGGGACTGGGGGACAAGTCAACAGAGTAAGTCCAGCACTAGATTTGCTAGCCTCACACAGTATAAGGTGGCTATACCGAACAAAATGGGACCAACCCAGATATCCTGTTCTGATGTTTGTTGCCCCGAGCCACTCTTATGTAATGCCACTGGTAAAATGTAGCAGTCGCACTGTTAAAAGTAAGGACACGTTAAACCAATGTTGTTTTCAATGTAATGCCTCCAGTAATATGAATCAATGGCACTTCTTACATGTCCTGCTAAAATTTCCCATTAAGATAAGTTGGTTCTTTTCGTTAGAAATGCAACTGTCCTGGTCCGCCTACTCTCCCGTGCCCAAAGTAATGTCGTATTTAACGGTTGTCATAGTTAATCCTAATGCCCACACTAATATCTAGCAATGCCAGTGCTTTAGAAATTGCTACTGTCCTTGTAGGATTGCCATTCAGATAAGGAACATGCTTCTTTTCATTTGATGCATGTTTCATCACTTGTTAGTCACCCTCCTTTCCACCTTTTTGTGCAAACAGAGATATACATTTCACGCTCGATCTTAGTTGAACTGCACAAATGATATCCAAATTATAGTTGAGCATTCCAGGAGCTTCACAACCAACCTTGATGTTGCTCAATTTTATTGCAACTAATGAAGAAGAAGCTCTGTGGGTTTCGTTTTCTGATGGAAATGGAACCGGGGCTGGAGCCCTTTTCTTAAAAAAATTGAAGAAGAAGCTGCTAGCTCACGGGACATTGCTTCATTTTAGGTGAACTGCACCAAAAGGTCCCATGAATTGAATCATCCATGTTGGTGACTGAAAGAGCCAGCTTCAGCATCCCAGTCTAAGCACCCCCGGCCTCCATCCTTGCGACGCACGGTACACCTCGTTTGCCACCTGCTCGACCCTAGTGTCACTGATAAAATGAAGTAATAATACAGTTAAAATAGAGCGAGTGTCATCTCTATCATTTCATTTCCAATGTAGATAAAGAAAGTGCTTCTCTTTGTTAATGTATGTTTCATCAACTAGTCCCATTGTTAATGTTTAAGCGTTTCTGCAAACTGGGGTGCTTAATTTTAGTTGATATGTACAAAAATAGAGATTTGAATGTCTCAAGGCGCCTCCTTGTACTACCGCTGTACACTGATGTTCATCACTGGCAGAAGGTGTATCTGGGAGACTTGGGACGATGTCCAGTATGAGGCGTACCGTATGAGGCGTCGCAGGGCCCATCTCGCCCTCGCAGCATGGCATACTATGATACTATCGCAATATTTTCTTCTATTTATTTGTGTGTTTCATCAACTAGTGCCACTATAATGTAATCACGCTTTTTCATTATCTGTGCAAACAGGGTTATTCAGCTGCATTTTGGTGGAAACTGCACAAATGTACGTATGGAACCGGCATATATGCAGAGTGCGAGGTGTGCCAAGTAAAAATTACCGACACCAACCATGCTGCATGCACGCATTGGCATCCACCACCACCAGTGGGATGTGTGGCGCTCTCTGTGGACGGATCTTTCTCGGCAGCAAATCATCTAACCAAATACTAGTAGCTTATATTGGCAGTTTTCTAGGGAGTACTCTTTTCTGAAAGAAGCACCAATCTATTTTTCTTTATTTGTACACTGTGTCACAACTTTGACCCAAAGGTCCAGAGCTATTTTAGGGTGATTGGCGTAGTACTCGGAGACTGATTGTAAGCATGATTTTCATTAGCTGTCACACTGATTGTAAGCATGAGCAGGTGGAAGATTAGGTTAGTGCGAAGCTTACCTTAAACCCTACCGCCGCCGTTGAAACGAGGCGAGCGTCGAGGGAACCGTGGAGAACGGCGGGGAAGCGACGTCGCGCCATCCGGCCTCCTCTTGCGGTGGGAGAACGAATACTCCTGTGGCTCCGGCTGGCTCTGCACCCTCACGAACGGCACACCATACTCGATCGATTCGTTATCCTCTGGGTGCTCGACCTTCGACCTGTACGCCCACCACCTCCGCCTGACTGTCGCCTCGGGCGAATCTGTCTGCTCCATCGCCCAGAGGAGATACTCGATGAACTCGGAGGACTGCGGCGTGACTGCCGCCGAGGAGTACATGTACATCGCCGCCCTCATCCGCCGTCTCGCTCTTTCGCATACATTGCCACATGGCCCGCACCGTCCTCGAAATCTCCCACTCATTGTCAAACCAACTAAGGATCTCCTTCAACCTGGCTAACTTTGCCTGGTCGCCGCCGGCGATCTGCCTGATTCGCTGCTGCATCCTCTCCATAGATGTCCTTCTGAGTGGTCCGGTGCTAGCTTTGGAAGATGGGAGGAGAGACGGTGGTCTTGCAATAGAGAAGAGGGAGAGGCGAGACGGTGGTTTTGGAATGGAGATGATGGAGAGGAGAGGAGGTGGTTTTGCAATGGAGAAGATCAGAAGAGGGAGAGGCGAGACGGTGGTTTTGGAATGGAGATGATGGAGAGGAGAGGAGGTGGTTTTGCAATGGAGAAGATCAGAAGAGGGAGAGGCGAGACGGTGGTTTTGGAATGGAGATGATGGAGAGGAGAGGAGGTGGTTTTGCAATGGAGAAGAGGGAGAGGAGCGTGCGGCAGCGATTTAGGATTGGACGAGAGGGCCGGCGCGCTGTGACTGGATCAAAATCAAAATCAATTTACCCTTCAATTAAGAAAGCGACCCCACATTAACTAGTCTCCCTTTTATTCTGGGTCATAATTGACCATGATTTTCGCACATAAAATATATGTTATACGTTGCAAAAATAATATAATTTGAAAGTACATTCAGATACGAACCAAACGATACAATTTTTGGTGACATGCATTCACATTTTGCTTGTCAAATACAGTACGTGGTCAAACTTTGACCCAAAATACGCAAAACAACAAAAAAATACTTCCAAGACCAGCGCCGCTCTTCCGCTCTTCTCCTCTTAAACCACCGCCGCTCCTCTCCTGTTCCAATCTAAATGCAGCGCCGCTCCTCTCCTCTTCCATTTCAAAACCACCGCCCCTCCTCTCCTGTTCCAGTCCAAAACCAGCGTCGCTCCTCTCCCGTTCTAATCCAAAACCAGCGCTGCTCCTCTCCTCTTCCATTCAAAAACCACCGCCGGCGAGTGAAGGTGCTGTGGAGAAGTAGATCGATGGAGGAGTACAACCGATACGTGAGGATCGCAGACGGCGACCCTGTGAAGCTAGCTAGGATGTTGGAGATACAGTCTTGGTTTGACAACAAGGACCAACTAGCGGCGACGGCGACATCCATGGCCAAATATCTGCAACAGAGCGAAAAGGCGGCGATACTCCCGGAGGGAGTCGCGCCGGAGTACATAGAGCTGCTCCTCTGGGCCATGGAGCAAACAGATTCACCGAATCCGATCGTGAGGGAGCGGTGGTGGGAGTATCGATCCCAGATGGAGCATCCACCAGAGATTGAAGGATCGAGCATCTACAGGGTGCCGTTTGTGAGGGTGTCCTGCCAGAGCGAGCCGGTGGAGTCTTCGTCGACCGAACCCAACTGCAAGAGGAGAAAAGCAGTTGGCCCGACGACGCTTCCCCGCCATCGTCTCCCTCGCCGTTCACATCGTCTCACGGGGCGGCTGTCTGCCGCCGAGGAATAGGAGGGGGCTGCCCCCCCAGCCCAATAGTCGGGCAGGTTGTGAATTGTCAGGAGGAGCTTAGGGTTGTCAGTATTTGCAGGTTGTGAATTGTGTTTTGTGTTGTGTATTTTGAGAGTACTTTCAGATATGAATGTCTTTTGAATTTCAGATTTGCAGTATTGAGCATATGAAGTATTTTATGAATTCTAGAGATCTATTTTTAGCACTTAAAAAAATGTAGTTTCATAGGAGTATAAAAGTGCAGACAATGTGATTCTCAGAGAAGAAACTGCAAGTTTCAGTTTCAGATAAGAAACTGCAAGTTCAGTTTCAGATAAGAAACTGCAACTTTCAGAGGCAGAGCATTTATATTAACACGGCCTTTTCAAACAGGGTTAACATCATGTTGGAAGTTTTATTCATGGTCGAAAATGGAACTACCAGCCAGTTAACATCATGCTGATCAACATTCATGCATAGCACATCTTCATATGATGCACAGTCAAAATGCCCACACAATGTCGAGTGTGCGAAACACAGAGAAAACGAGGGACGAAGTTTTGGCAAGTGTTGGACGTGGTTTTGGGCTGCCCCGTCTAGGCCTGCTCCCTCCTCCCCGCGGCCGGCTCTGCTGCCGCGCAGGCCTCACCGCCCCACCGTACTCCCATCGCTGGCCTAGCCATCCCTCTACTCACCCACACCTGCTGTTATTCTCCGGCGACGGCAGACGAACCAGTAAACCCTCGTACAGTCGTACTCCCCTCCGCGTGGGAAACAACTGCCGAGTCTTCCCTGCCTCCGTGTCGTTCCCTTCCTAGGCCTCGCCGTCGTCCACCGCCCTGGTGCTCTCGGCGCGGCCTGGTCAACGTGGTCAACGACCGACATGCATCTGAAGTGGACTGTACGTGGAGAGGCCGACAGCTGGGTCCACGGCCGCACGCAAGGAAATGCCTCCTTATTACGCGCAAAATAATGATTCCTCCACCTGACATCAGGGACCCACCGAAAGGGCCTCTGTATTTCGCGAAAAAACGTTACCGCCGCTGACAGCTCGGACCCACCAGCTATATCTTCGCACGCAAGGAAGTGCCTCCTTATTACGCACAAAAAAATGAATACTCCCCCTGCTAGCTGGGACCCACCATGGTGGGAGGCTGACTTGTGGGCCTACTAAGTTGACTGGGACGGGGCCTTTGTCAACTTTAGTCAATATGAACGATTCTAGCTCCAGTGACCGTACGATGTCCATCCAACGGCCGTAGTGCTTCTTCAACCTCTGGTCTTCTTGCTCCAGCCGCCCAAAGCAGCGCCGGTCGTGCCGCATGCTCCTGCCTCCCGTGGCCGGCTGTGCTGCCGCGGAGGCCTCACCGCCCCCTACTATTCCCACCGCTGGCCAGGCCCTGCGGCGACGGCAGCCTCACACCGCAGCCGAACCAGTGAACCCTCGTACTCCTCTCCGCGCGGGCTTCCACTGCCGCGTCTTCCCCGGCTCCGCGTCGTCCCCTTCCTAGGCCTCGCCGTCGTCCACCGCCGTGGTGCTCTCCGCGCGGCGTGGTCAACGTGGTCAAGGAACGACTTCCATCGGAAGAGTACTGTACGTGGAGAGGCTGACAGCTGGGTCCACGGCCACAGCCCAGTTTTTTTGTGATTTGCCAAGTAAGTCGCTTTGTCAGGCCTGTTGGGCTGCAAATCTTTCAAGACGAGGAGAGCTTTCATTCGGCTGGCCGAGAAAATGGCCCATCAGTAATGAGAAATGGGCTGTACATTTTTAAAACACATCAAACCGGCAATTAGTTTCAAATATCTTTTTTTTCATTTCGAGATTTTAAATTACATTAATTTTTATGCGTGGAGAATTTGTTGGATTTTATATTGATATACATTTATTTTTAAAATCAGTTTGAATGTGAGTCGAAATTTCGGGATTAAAAACAGTTCGGACCGCACCGAAATATGCAAAATTTCGTATAATTTTTTAACCGTGGCCACAATATGGGCTGTAATGCTAACAAAAAGAATATGGGCTCCAAAAAAACCTTAATAATTAGCAAATGGGCTGTAAATTATTAGAAATAATGGCAGATGGGCTGTATGCTGTTTTCCACAGATTTGAGGCTTTCCTAAAAAAAGGTTGACGCACAAGCAGTGACTGTTGGATGGCCATCCAACGGCCGTCGTGCTTCTTCAATCTCTGCTCTTCCTGCTCCAGCCGCTCAAACAAGCGCCGGCGGGACTGCCTGCTCCCTCCTCCCCGCGGCCGGCTCTGCTGCCGCGCAGGCCTCACCGCCCACCGTACTCCCATCGCTGGCCTAGCCATCCCTCTACTCACCCACACCTGCTGTTATTCTCCGGCGACGGCAGACGAACCAGTAAACCCTCGTACAGTCGTACTCCCCTCCGCGTGGGAAACAACTGCCGAGTCTTCCCTGCCTCCGTGTCGTTCCCTTCCTAGGCCTCGCCGTCGTCCACCGCCCTGGTGCTCTCGGCGCGGCCTGGTCAACGTGGTCAACGACCGACATGCATCTGAAGTGGACTGTACGTGGAGAGGCCGACAGCTGGGTCCACGGCCGCACGCAAGGAAATGCCTCCTTATTACGCGCAAAATAATGATTCCTCCACCTGACATCAGGGACCCACCGAAAGGGCCTCTGTATTTCGCGAAAAAAACGTTACCGCCGCTGACAGCTCGGACCCACCAGCTATATCTTCGCACGCAAGGAAGTGCCTCCTTATTACGCACAAAAAAATGAATACTCCCCCTGCTAGCTGGGACCCACCATGGTGGGAGGCTGACTTGTGGGCCTACTAAGTTGACTGGGACGGGGGCCTTTGTCAACTTTAGTCAATATGAACGATTCTAGCTCAGTGACCGTACGATGTCCATCCAACGGCCGTAGTGCTTCTTCAACCTCTGGTCTTCTTGCTCCAGCCGCCCAAAGCAGCGCCGGTCGTGCCGCATGCTCCTGCCTCCCGTGGCCGGCTGTGCTGCCGCGGAGGCCTCACCGCCCCCTACTATTCCCACCGCTGGCCAGGCCCTGCGGCGACGGCAGCCTCACACCGCAGCCGAACCAGTGAACCCTCGTACTCCTCTCCGCGCGGGCTTCCACTGCCGCGTCTTCCCCGGCTCCCCGTCGTCCCCTTCCTAGGCCTCGCCGTCGTCCACCGCCCTGGTGCTCTCGGCGCGGCGTGGTCAACGTGGTCAAGGAACGACTTCCATCGGACGTGGACTGTACGTGGAGAGGCTGACAGCTGGGTCCACGGCCGCAGCAAGGAAGTGCCTCCTTATTACGCGGAAAATAATGATTCCTCCACCTGACAGCTGGGACCCACCGGACGGGCCACTGTATTTCACGAAAAAACGTTTCCCCCTGACTGCTGGGACCCACCAGCTACATCTTCGCACGCAAGGAAGTGCGTCCGGGCAAAAAAAAACGATTCGCCCCCTGACTGCTGGGACCCACCAGCTACATCTTCGCAGGCAAGGAAGTGCCTGACAGTCGGGACCCACCTGGTCGAAGCGTACGTAGCGTTGTCATTCTGGTCGCGAACGTGTACGTACATATATACTGGTGGATGTAGAGGCGCGCACGTGTCGTAGTAGAGGCGCGTACGTGTCGTAGTAGAGGCGCGCACGTAGCATGTACACGTACGTACAGCGGCCAGGGTGCAAGAAAGAAAATACGGCCACGTATGTGTACATACGGGCGGGGTCTCGAACGCCTACTCGCGCATACGTACGGCCAGGGCTCGTGTACATGGCTGGGTCGGAACGGAGAAAACAGCGTCGTCGTCGTGTTCATGGGGAGGCAACGGAATGCATCGTGTTCATGGGGAGGCAACGGAATGCGTCGTGTTCATCGGGAGGCAACGGAACGCGTGGGAGCCAACCGGCTGGGTCGGAACGGAATGCGTGGTCGTGTTCATCGGGAGGGCTTGGGCGGAACAGGCGTTGGAAACGAGGCCTGGCGTACCGCACAACGGAGGAAACGGACCTCCTACGTTCGGGAACGGGGTCCTGTTGATCGGGAGGGTGTGGCGTACCGCAAAACGGAGGAAACGGACCTCCTACGGTCGAAACGGGGGTCCTGTTGATCGGGAGGGGTGTGGCGTACCGAAAAACGGACGAAACGGACCTCCTACGGTCGAAACGGGGGTCCTGTTGATCGGGAGGGGTGTGGCGTACCGCAAAACGGACGAAACGGACCTCCTACGGTCGAAACGGGGGTCCTGTTCATCGGGAGGGGTGTGGCGTACCGCAAAACGGGACTCCACGGGATACTGTTCATCTCCACCGTCGACCTCCTCCAGCCTCCACGGGCTACCGTCGACCTCCTCCAGCCTCCACGGGCTCCTGTTCATCCAGCCTCCACCGCGCGCTACTCCACCGGCTACTGTTCAACCACCCCTCCACGGGCACCCCTCCACCGTCTACTGTTCATCCAGCCCTCCACACCACGGGGTCCTGTTCAACCACCCCTCCACGGGCACCCCTCCACCGTCTACTGTTCATCCAGCCCTCCACCACACCACGGGTCCTGTTCATCCAGAGGCAACGCCACCGCTCACTGTTCATCCAACCCCCCCGCAACGCTCACTGTTCATCCCAGAGCAGCATCGATCGGCTTCAGTTAGCAGCAGTAGCGAAGGAATCGCTCGATCGGGTTCAGTTAACAGCCATCGATCGATCGCTCGGTTCAGTAACGCGTAGCCTGCAGTGCAATCGCTCGGGTTCAGTTAGAGCCCAACGCCTCGCTCGGGTTCAGTTAGAGCCAACGCCTCGCACACACGCGCGTACGTGTACGAGAGAAACGCGCATCGCTCGGCCCCCGACCTCCCACCGTAACCGGGAACTCCCCGAAATTTTCCTCGCCCTCGCTTCTACCACGGTTTTTTCCGTCATGGACGGCCCAAAGAATGTCATGCAGCTGCGTCTCCGGCCCGCCCAGGACGAAAAGCCCATTTTCTGTCATGATTTTTTGTCATAGAAGTAGGAGCCCACCACATCTATGATGATACCGGGTTTTGTCACAATTATCGTCATAGAAGTGTCATATGTATGACAAAAAAAATTCGTTCGGCCCAAAATGTCACGGACGTGTCTTTTTTTTGTAGTGAACGCACACGCAAGATCATGGTGATGCATAGCAATGAGAGGGGAGAGTGTTGTCCACGTACCCTTATAGACCGAAAGCGGAAGCGTTATGACAACGCGGTTGATGTAGTCGTACGTCTTCACGATCGACCGATCCTAGTACCGAATGTACGGCACCTCCGCGATCTGCACACATTCAGCTCGGTGACGTCCCACGAACTCACGATCCAGTAGAGCTTCGAGGGAGAGCTTCGTCAGCACGACGGCGTGATGACGGTGATGATGAAGCTACCGGCGTAGGGCTTCGCCTAAGCACTATGACGATATGACCGAGGTGGATTATGGTGGAGGGGGCACCGCACACGGTTAAGAGATCAATGATCAACTTGTGTGTCTATGGGGTGCCCCCTCCCCCATATATAAAGGAGTGGAGGAGGGGGAGGGAGGTCGGCCTCCTAGGCGCGCCCAAGGGGAGTCCTACTCCCACCGGGAGTAGGATTCCCCCCTTCCCTAGTTGGATTAGGAGAGAAGGAAGGGGAGGAAGGAAGAAGGAAAGGGGGGCCGACCCCCCTCCCAATTCGGATTGGGCTTGGGGGGGCGCTCCCTCCTTTGCTCCCTTCTCCTCTCTCCCACTAGGTGGCCCAATAAGGCCCATATACCTCCCGGGGGATTCCGGTAACCTCCCGGTACTCCGGTATATTCCCGATCTCACCCGAAACCATTCTGATGTCCAATATATCGATCTTTATGTCTCAACCATTTCGAGACTTCTCGTCATGTCCATGATCATATCCGGGACTCAGAACTACCTTCGGTACATCAAAACACATAAACTCATAATACCGATCGTCACCGAACGTTAAGCGTGCGGACCTTACGGGTTCGAGAACTATGTAGACATGACCGAGACTCATCTCCAGTCAATAACCAATAGAGGAACCTGGATGCTCATATTGGTTCCTACATATTCTATGAAGATCTTTATCGGTCAAACCGCATAACAACATACGTTGTTCTCTTTGTCATCGGTATGTTACTTGCCCGAGATTCGATCGTCGGTATCTCAATAACTAGTTCAATCTCGTTACCGGCAAGTCTCTTTACTCGTTCCGTAATGCATCATCCCGCAACTAACTCATTAGTTACATTGCTTGATATGGTGCGATCTATGATATGGTGCGATCTACGATGTATCTTACCTAAGCACTATGACAATAACATACGTTCCGTAATACAGGAAAAAATTTCGTTCGGCCCAAAATGTCATGGATGTGTCTTCTTTTTGTAGTGGGTGTGTCCGAACGTCGTAACCGCACTTTATTTGATATGGTGCGATCTATGATGTATCTTACCGATTTACCACTATCGTTTTGGGGTTATGCATTAGAGACAGCTGCATTCACTTTAAATAGGGCACCATCAAAATCCGTTGAGACGACGCCTTATGAACTGTGGTTTGGCAAGAAACCAAAGTTGTCGTTTCTTAAAGTTTGGGGCTGCGATGCTTATGTGAAAAAGCTTCAACCTGATAAGCTCGAACCCAAATCGGAGAAGTGCGTCTTCATAGAATACCCAAAGGAAACTGTTGGGTACACCTTCTATCACAGATCCGAAGGCAAGATATTTGTTGCTAAGAATGGATCCTTTCTAGAGAAGGAGTTTCTCTCGAAAGAAGTGATTGGGAGAAAAGTAGTAGTTGATGAGGTAACTGTACCTGCTCCCTTATTAGAAAGTAGTTCATCGCAGAAACTAGTTCCTGTGATTCCTACTCCAATTAGTGAGGAAGCTAATGATGATGATCATGAAGCTCCAGATCAAGTTACTACCAAACCTCGTAGGTCTTCCAGAGTAAGATCCACACCAGAGTGGTACGGTAATCCTATTCTGGAAGTCATGTTACTAGACCATGATGAACCTACGAACTATGAGGAAGCGATGGTGAGCCCAGGTTCCGGAAAATGGCTTGAGGCCATGAAATCTGAGATGCGATCCATGCATGAGAACAAAGTGTGGACTTTGGTTGACTTGCCCGATGATCGGCAAGCCATAGAGAATAAATGGATCTTCAAGAAGAAGACTGACGCTGACGGTAATGTTACTGTCTACAAAGCTCGGCTTGTTGCGAAAGGTTTTCGACAAGTTCAAGGAGTTGACTACGATGAGACTTTCTCACCCGTAGCGATGCTTAAGTCTGTCCGAATCATGTTAGCAATTGCCGCATTTTATGATTATGAAATTTGGCAAATGGATGTCAAAACTGCATTCCTGAATGGATTTCTGGAAGAAGAGTTGTATATGATGGAACCGGAAGGTTTTGTCGATCCAAAGGGAGCTAACAAAGTGTGCAAGCTCCAGCGATCCATTTATGGACTGGTGCAAGCCTCTTGGAGTTGGAATAAAAGTTTTGATAGTATGATCAAAGCATATGGTTTTATACAGACTTTTGGAGAAGCCTGTATTTACAAGAAAGTGAGTGGGAGCTCTGTAGCATTTCTAATCGTATATGTAGTTGACATATTGTTGATTGGAAATGATATAGAATTTCTGGATAGCATAAAGGGATACTTGAATAAGAGTTTTTCAGTGAAAGACCTCGATTCAGGTGCTTACATATTGGGCACCAAGATCTATAGAGATAGATCAAGACGCTTAATTGGACTTTCACAAAGCACATACCTTGGAAAAGTTTTGAAGAAGTTCAAAATGAATCAGTCAAAGAAAGAGTTCTTGCCTGTGTTACAAGGTGTGAAATTGAGTAAGACTCAAAACCCGACCACGGCAGAAGATAGAAAGAGAATGAAAGTCATTCCCTATGCCTCAGCCATAGGTTCTATAAAGTATGCCATGCTGTGTACCAGATCTATTGTATACCCTACACTAAGTTTAGCAAGGGAGTACAATAGTGATCTAGGAGTAGATCACTGGACAGCGGTCAAAATTATCCTTAGTGGAATAAGGATATGTTTCTCGATTATGGAGGTGACAAAAGGTTCGTCGTAAAGGGTTACGTCGATGCAAGTTTTGACACTGATCCAGATAAGTCTAAGTCTCAAGCTGGATACATATTGAAAGTGGGAGCAATTAGCTAAGTAGCTCCTTGCAGAGCATTGTTGACATAGAAATTTGCAAAATACATACGGATCTGAATGTTGCAGACCCGTTGACTAAACTTCTCTCACAAGCAAAACATGATCACACCTTGGTACTCTTTGGGTGTTAATCACATAGCGATGTGAACTAGATTATTGACTCTAGTAAACCCTTTGGGTGTTGGTCACATGACGATGTGAACTATGGGTGTTAATCACAAGGTGATGTGAACTATTGGTGTTAAATCACATGACAATGTGAACTAGATTATTGACTCTAGTGCAAGTGGGAGACTGAAGGAAATATGCCCTAGAGGCAATAATAAAGTTATTATTTATTTCCTTATTTCATGATAAATGTTTATTATTCATGCTAGAATTGTATTAACCGGAAACATAATACGTGTGTGAATACATAGACAAACATAGTGTCACTAGTATGCCTCTACTTGCCTAGCTCGTTGATCAAAGATGGTTGAGTTGAGTTTCCTAGCCATAGACATGAGTTGTCATTTGATTAAAGAGATCACATCATTAGAGAATGATGTGATTGACTTGACCCATTCCGTTAGCTTAGCACTTGATCGTTTAGTATGTTGCTATTGCTTTCTTCATGACTTATACATGTTCCTATGACTATGAGATTATGCAACTCACATTTACTGGAGGAACACTTTGTGTGCTACCAAACGTCACAACGTAACTGGGTGATTATAAAGGTGCTCTACAGGTGTCTCCGAAGGTACTTGTTGAGTTGGCGCATTTCGAGATTAGGATTTGTCACTCCGATTGTCGGAGAGGTGTCTCTGGGCCCACTCGGTAATACACATCACTATAAGCCTTGCAAGAAGTGTTCGGTGACGATCGGTATTATGAGTTTTTGTGTTTTGATGTACCGAAGGTAGTTCGGAGTCCTGGATATGATCACAGACATGACGAGGAGTCTCGAAATGGTCGAGACGTAAAGATCGATATATTGGACGACTATGTTCGGATACCGGAAAGGTTCCGGAAGGTTTCAGACATATACCGGAGTACCGGGGGGTTACCGGAACTCCCCGGGGAGTTAATTGGGCCTCATGGGCCTTAGTGGGAGAAGAGGAGGGGCGGCCAGGGCAGCCGCGCGCCCCCTCCCCCTCTAGTCCGAATTGGACAAGGAGGGGGGGCGGCGCCCCCCTTTTTCCTCCTCCTCCTTTCTCCCTTCCTTCCCTTCTCCTACTCCAACAAGGAAAGAGGAGTCCTACTCCCGATGGGAGTAGGACTCCCCCCTTGGCGCGCCCTCCTTGGCCGGCCGCCTCTCCCCCCTTGCTCCTTTATATACGGGGGCAGGGGCACCTCTAGAGACAACAATTGATCATTGATCTTTTAGCCGTGTGCGGTGCCCCCCTCCACCATAATCCACCTCGGTCATATCGTAGCAGTGCTTAGGCGAAGCCCTGCGTCGGTAGCATCATCATCAGCGTCATCACGCCGTCGTGCTGACGGAACTCTCCCTCGAAGCTCTGCTGGATCAGAGTTCGTGGGACGTCATCGAGCTGAACGTGTGCTGAACTCGGAGGTGCCGTACGTTCGGTACTTGGATCGGTCGGATCGTGAAGACGTACGACTACATCAACCGCGTTGTTCTAACGCTTCCGCTTTCGGTCTACGAGGGTACGTGGACACACTCTCCCCTCTCGTTGCTATGCATCACCATGATCTCGCATGTGCGTAGGAATTTTTTTTGAAATTACTACGTTCCCCAACAAGTTTTTTCCCCTTCTTTTGGTCGTGGAAGGGAGAACGGGGAAAAGATTCCGCACAAGGGCTTTTGGGCTGTTGGACTAGGTTCCACAAAGCCCAACTAAGATCGGGTCCGTCCACTTACTGGTTTTCATTGTTCAAAAAAAAACTTAGGCCTCTTTATAGGAATTTTGTAGAAAATTTCTTTCGAGCCATTCGGTTTGTAGGAATTAGGATAGGGAACAATTCTCGAGATTTCAAAGGCAAAAAATGTTAGTCTATACCCAATGAAAAAATTCTTATGCTATGGAACAAATGACTCCTCTTATCGTATAATTAGAAGAAAACCAAGCGAAAACCGTCACAATATGCCCGTAAAAAGGAATTTATCTCAGGCACGTGGCAGCCCACACAAGAATGTACACACACACCATCGAGGAGAAAAGCGCCGTCGAGGTTGTCATCCGGTGCCATCGTCATCACTCCTCCGTGAGCCAACAACTCCGACTATACCATCGACAAGCACCAATGTAGCCCACACCACAAACAAGTGCCAAGGCCTGCACTACCAATGCCAAACAATCCACCGCACGCATCGACGACCGGGTGGCTACGACTCTATCGACGAGGATTATTTGGAGAAAAAGCATTGGGCATGCGCCGAGTACTACGGCAGAACCAATCACCCGTCTCATGTCTCGTCATCGTGAAGGCGCCTCCTCGGCAACTTCGACTTCAAAAAGACAAAGTGAGGTACGACGACCCCGCGAACACGCCGGATGAGACCGACTGCCAAAACTCAGCTGCAACCCAATTCCACCCGAAGGCCATCGTTGTTACGCAAGAAGTTGCGCAAACACGCACATCGCCGAACGGACACCTGCCAACCGCAATGCCACGAGCGTCAAGCCCATAAAGCACGCAAACAAGATCTAATGCTCTCCAAGAAAACACCCTAAAGAGGGAAACGATGATGTCCATGTTGTCGCCAGACCTGACCGGGCTTTAGGCTTTCACCCGAAGAGTTGGAACGAGGATGTGCAAAGGGTGGACTCCAGAACCGCGCCTCCAAAAGGCTGACACGATGTCCACAAACATCGACGTTGTCAGCCGGCAAGAGCCCTGCAAGCTTTCGTCCGGATCACGGACAAATATCGATGATTAGAGACTTGGCGCGGCTGTTTGTGTAGCTTCACACTATCGGAAACACTATCGCACACGAGACTCTTGGATGGATTGTTGCAAAACCCATGGACGATCCAATCCGTTCACGTTTCACCAACAGCGACGAAAATCGTCGGCAAAACAAAATCAGGTAGGTGGGGCTAATCGACGAGAGCATGTTGCCAAGCTCGGCACTTTGGGCCCAACCTTTCCTAGTAAATTGCCTGGTGGCGGCATCACGAACAGCACAGCGCATGCGTCTTATTGTGCACCCCTACGTATGTGTATACGTTGGGAAAAGTGTTTGATGCATGGTTATTTGACTCTTCGGCCATCAACTTTATCCAGGCACAGTTAAAGCAGCTGGGGAATTTCCTTGCGACACAAGGTGCAACTGACAGCCATACGTGCACTGCACTAGACATCTAGTTGGACTCGGCATGCAATTAACTATATATGGACGATGCAACTAGCAAAATGAACTTGCTAATTATTGTGCTGCCCACTGAAGGGTTTAAGAAATTAGATGCCCTCGGTAGCGAGCGACTGTTGTTGGTTACCTACCGCTATCAGTACGTTTTTTTTGCGCAAATACCGGTACGTGTTAGTTGTAGTTTTCAATGACCGGCTCGATTGATCAGGTCAAGCTATATATATAGAACTAGTAATAAAAGAACAAGACACAGAACAAGTAAAAGGGTAGCAAGAACGAACGGCAGGCCAATTTTGATGCCAAGAAGAGCCCTCCCTCCTGTGTTGCTTCTTGTCGCTCTCGTGCATGCATCCATCCATCATAAGAGCATCTCCAGTGGATCATCTATATGGACGTGTATAGAAAATATACACGATGCGAGCTGAAAAACAGCTCCCAGCGACTCGTGTAAAAGGGCGTGTAAACATCCACGCCCAGGCCACGACGGTACGAGGCGTGGAAATATACACGAGCAAGCCACGTTCGTGAGCTCGCGAAAAGGAGACCGCTGCTTCGTCCCGCGCCCGCCTGGAGGAAGGATCGAAGGAGCTCGCCCCCAGGTCGCCGTCACGTTTCTTCTCCGGCCGTCGCCCAAGGTAACAATTTCTTCCTCTCCGGCCTTGCTCACGAGCGGGAGGGCGGGGACGGGGGGCCGCACGCCCTGCAGCTAGATCTGGCGGTGGCGGGAGGTCGGCCGCGTGGGGTGGCTGTGCGGGCGGCGGGCGGCGCTAGCTGCGGGTGGCGTGGTGCAAGATGCGGGCGGCGGGCGGCGCTGTGCGGGCGGCGGGGTGCAGGATGCGGGCGGCGCTGTGCGGGCGGCGGGGTGCGGGATGCGGGCGGCGGAGTGCGGGGTGCGGGCGGCGCTAGCTATGGCCTGGGGAGAGGTAGGAGGTCGACGGGCGGGCTGGGGAGGCCGGCGGCCTGCGGCCTTGGGAGAGCAGTGAGGTCAACGGGCAGGGGAGAGGCAACGTTAGAATCGAAACAGTGAGGCCAAGTGGGTGGGGAAAAGTAGGAAATTGCAATGCTTTCTCCATTTGGTGTTGATATTTGGTATTTGTCTATTGCAAATTGTGGCTTGGCCATGTCAATTTGATGTCAGATTGTGGTCTAAAATAGCTATGCATTGGTTGCTTGCAGATGGATGGTGACCAAAGCTTCTTGGACACCATTGGTTTTGGTTACACACAAACACAACCAGATAGTCCAATTGGAGAGCAGGCAACTCCATCAAGTCAACATCGTTCTGCAATAACAGAGAAAGGAAAATCCAACAAAGGAAAAAATTGGTCTAGTGATGAGGACAAGGTTCTCATAGCAGCATGGGCAAATACAAGTTTGGATATTGTTGGGACAGATCAAAACCGAGATGCTTATTCGGATAGAATTTCAGAGTACTACAATACACACAAGAAATCATCATGTCCGGAGCGTAATACTAATGCAATCAATTGCCATTACACAACGATTAACAGAGAGACCTCTAAATTTTGTGGTTGCCTTCAACAGATTTTAAATAGGCAAGAAAGTGGAAGGACTATAGAAGAAAATGTATGCGCCTTTCTTGTAATTCTATATGTGATGTGCAATATTCTATATGTGTTGTGCTTATTTTAACAACATATTTATATGTGCAGACAAACGATGCACACATCTTGTTCAAGGAAATGGATCTTAAAAAAAGAAGCCTTTCACACTGATGCATTGCTATGTAGAGTTTTCGAAGTATCCAAAGTGGCAGACAAGAGAAGTTGAAACTTCTCTTAAGAAACAAAAGAAGACCATTGATGCAAGTCCGGGCACAGCCACCAATGATCCGGTTGATGCATCCTCGGTACGTACTGATGCTACCTCGATACGCACTGATGCTCTTGAACATGAGAAAAAACCTGATGGTGTGAAGAAGGATAAGAGAGGTAAAGCTGATGATAGTGCTTGCAAGCTGTCATTAAAAACTGTGTGGGCAGCAAAGCTAGAGAAGGATGAGATCAAAGAGGTGGCAAGAAATGCTCGCTACGCACAACAATTGGAATTGCGAAAAGAGGAGATTGCACTCAAAAAGAATGAAGATGCACGAAATGAGAGGGAGGATGCACGGAGACAGTTTGAATTAGATGAGAGGATCATGCTCATCGACACTAGAGGTATGACTGATGTGCAAAAGCAGTTCTACCAAGATAAGCAGAAGGAGATCCTTGCTCGCGGCCTAGGGTGATGTGAGCTATATGTTGTAGTTGTAAGAACTATTTACTGCTTTCTGCTAGTTGAGGACATGGATTACATCACTCATTGCATAAATATTTTTTTTTGATAGCTGCATTACAAAGACATGGATTACATCACTCATTGCATAAATTAAAACTAGATGAAAAGAAATGGATTACAAACTTATAACTAGGATATCACTCGTTTCCAAACTTTTGCCACACATGGTCAATTAGATCAAGTTTAAGCTGATCATGTTCATCGAAATTTCTAATCCGGTGAGTCATCTGAATAAAAGAGCTCAGTTCTTCCGCATGAGTACGAGAGACTGTGACTCTTTCTCCCATTGCCTCAAAAGTGCAGCTTTGCCGACCAGTTTGTCGCTCCTCTTCAACTATCATATTGTGCATTATGACACAAGCTTTCATGACATCAGTGATTTCTTTACGTTTCCATCCTTTAGCAGGTCCACGAACAATAGCAAAACGGGATTGCAGAACTCCAAAGGCTCGTTCCACATCTTTCCTAGCCCCCTCTTGCTTCTTGGCAAAAGTTTTATGCTTTCTGCTAGTTGGAGCTGGTATGCTCTTCACAAATGTTGCCCACCGTGGATAGATACCATCTGCAAGGTAATACCCCATTGTGTACTGATGGCCATTGATGCTATAATTCACTGGAGGAGTTTGGCCTTCGGCTAGCTTTATAAAAACAGGAGAACGTTGAAGTAAATGAGACAGGGAAATGAAAAAAGGACCAAAGCAGAGAAGTGTACTAATTACGAACCTTCGTCGAAACAAATGTTCGGGAAAGCGAGGAACCTCTTTGAAGTAGTCGTCCCACAGAAGAAGAAATCCGGCATCTCTTCCTCGATCGATTGACTGACGTCCATGCTTGGAACCGCCATGGCGTCGAGCGTTCTTCCTCTCTTCCTCCTCGCGCTCGGCGAATGCTGCAAGTATGAGTTCATCGTCGCCAGATGAAGATGACGAAGAACTCATGTCCCAAGTGGATGTGTTCATTGTGTTGCGTGAGAAACGATAGAGAAATCTAGGTGAGAAGAGAAGTCACAGGTAGAAGTGTGCTGGAAGAGAGGTGGTAGGGGTGGTTTATATAGATCAAAAATATGGCCGTTGGAAATATAGCCGTTGGAAATATAGCCGTTTGAAAATATAGCAGTTGGAATATACACGTCCTAATTTACACGTTCCACTGAAAAACTGGGAGGTGTATAATTTAGCAAGTTGTATATGGACGTGTATATGGAGATATACACGTCCAAATTTACACCATCCACTAGAGATGCTCTAAGTACTCTATCATCCAAAACCCATCGGCCACCACGGAATCCTGCACAAAACGGCACGGATAAGGAGAGCAAGCTTGGAGCTTATCCTCGGCTCCGACGATCACCACCCACCGTTTCAGCCAGGGCGGATTCAACTGTCGGCGTCAGAGGACAGCAAGAACCACCTTCGTTTTTTTATAAAAAAAAACCTCCCATATATTAATTAGTTTAAAATATTGTTACAATTTTAGCCATGCAGGGCGGAACACTATTAAGAAGCACATCATCGGACCTATTATCAAAGCTGAACTTCGCAATCTCGTGCGCCACCCTGTTAGCCCTTGTCTTAATCTTGGATATCTTACAATTTATCACCAACTTGGATAAGCTCAATGCTTCTATCTTTAGATCAACTAGATAAGACCTGTCTAGAAGATCAGTTTCAAGAAAAGAAGCCACAAAAGAACAATCACTTTCTAAATGATGGGCTTGTGAAGAGTAATACCAATGTACAGCCCCGTAAGGGTCGCTCTCGGTTCCGCTTCATCCGAGCTATTGCACACCCCAATATAATCCCAGGACGAAATGATAACTTCTCCAGTATGGTTTCTAGCCATGACTCCCACACTTGCAGCCCTTAAGGCCTCCACATAACTTGCTTCAACATTAATCAGCAAGAACCACCTTCAGAGATCAGAACGAATAACAACGAAGCGCATAAATCCCTATGCCTACGCCTGACACCACTGTAGAGGTGACACCAACATTTTCTTTGGAGAACACCACTACCGGTCCTGCTGTGCTTTCGACAGCACCAGTCCAGCTTTCCTTCCCGCCATCAAAAGCGATCCGGTCCTTTTTCGACCGTACCTAATAATCGCTCGCAACATGTATCCCATCCGTCCAAAAAAGCTTGTCTCAAGTTTGTATCTTAAATGGATGTATCTAGCACTAACTTGATGTTAGATACATTTATTTGAAGTACAAGGTTTTTCGGACGGAAGGAGTATCACACTTTTGGTCTGTCTGTGCTTGATCGAAAAGCTTGCTCCTCGCGCCACCACCGTGCATGCATGGATCCATGATAACGTGCAGCATTCCTTCATCTGTTGCTGCCTACATCTACATGTGTGATTGTTTTATTTTACAAGACTATCGGGGGGTCCCTAGGCCTACCTCAGTCCCATACATCAGCCGCTAGCTACGTGTGATCAGAGGCCGGCTTATTTGACGTTTATGTGTTTTCTTGTCTGATTTGAAAGCGTTTACTTATAAATAAAACATCCAGAAGATCACTGACTGGCGGTAGCAGTAATGTTTTCTACACGCTACTTGTTGTGCACCTCTAGTGGTTTTTTCTCGGTCATGGATTTGATGTGATGTAGCTAAGACAAGTTTCCATTGCTTACGTATACGTGGAGGTACCCAACGTCGTATACGCGTCTTCTCCATAGGAAACGTTTATTATGGAGTAACCACCATCCTCACATTGGCCTAATAAAAGTAGAACTGCGGAGAAAAATATGCCACTTTCACTTCGCTGTCAGTCTTGTCATGTCACCTTGTTTTCTCTTATATTCGAGATGATCCTAACTACGAGGTTAGCTGATGAGGTTCACGGTGGACTCAAGTCAAGCAATCCACAGGTGGAGGATATTCCGCAGCCAAGAAAGAGCACACAACACTCCACCACCTCAGCGCAGCGTGTCGACAACAACCGGCACATCTTACACGACGTCGTACAAGGAAATAGTATCGACCTAGCTAGTCTCTTCCATCACAATAATGCACCAGCGTTGAGTGACTCACTGTTGACCCGCATGGGTGATGATGCTTTGCTTTGCTTGCCAGCCATCAAAATTATTCCTTAAATAAATAAACAAACCTCGTTGTTTTTTACACTCCTACTACTCCAGATACCAACTTTGTCAGTTGTCGCTATGGTTGTGGCTGTAAAGTGGGGCCAAACGCTTAACCATCTTCCTTTCGTCGAGAGGCATATACAAAGCCCCGGCGGTATCGTGCTGGAATAAAACCTTTTCTTTTCTTTGGCAGATGCTGAGATGAATGAAACTTAAGGCTTAAGCAGCGCAGAGAGCATCGGCGCTGCGTCGGATGAACGCCACCCATTCTGGTTCTGGATGGATGTGTCCAGCTGTATACAAGTGAGAGTAACCAAACATTCCGCTCTGAGTCTCGGAGCATAGACAGAGCCTACTACTACTAGCATATGAGAATTTCGGTAGTTGTAGCTTAAGGCAAGGTTGATTGTAAAAAGTGCAAACGCCACTGATCAGTCAGTTGTTACTATAAACAGCGGGTTGCTTTTGGTTTTGGGTCTCAAAGACAGCCACGTTTAGCCGGAAAGAAGAACGCATTTCCGACAACTGCGCCACCAACAAACGGGATTACAATACTCATTGAGTAACCATTTAACTACTAGACTCCATTGAGTCGCGCGTCCTGCTCCATGTCGATCCCATAGAGAAGGAAAAAGAAAAGTTGTGCCATGATATGATACGATATGATGGTACGATATACTCTCTCTGTGAACTAATACTTCCTCTGTAATGAAATATAAAAGTGTTCAAATCATTAGTTTAATATAAGATTGTTTAGATGAGACGGTTATGCGGTCCGGACGTATTAAGGGACATTTATCGGTTCGCCGAGAGGTCCGGGTGTACCTTTTTCGGCAAAAAAGAGAGACAAAGTGAGGGTTTGATGACTTTGTAGGTGTCCAGACAATAGTCACGTAGGACTTCGACACCCCTGACCCATCCAAAACCCCACCCAAAACCCCTCCCGGAGCCCGCGCCTCCATCCTCCCGTTTTCTCTCCTTCGCCGCCGCTCCACCACCCCGGTCGCCAGGCCGCACCCCAGCCGAAACTCGACGAGTCCGTCACCTCCAACAGTATACCCGGGCTCCACGTCGCTTCTTCTCCGCCATCGTTCCACACCTCTCATCCAACCGCCGCACAGGTACCATCCGCTCCTACGATGCTCACCATGCCTAGCAACTGTTCGGTGAATTGCCCGAGCTAAGTTTTTTTGTCCCTTCTTTTTTAAATCAATGGATTCTGATATGGAGTACATATACGAGCACTATGTTGAGTCGTCCGACGGCTCATCCGGCGAGGAGGACTACACTGATGAGACGATGATGATGCAGACGGTGCTTGCAGACGCAGAGCGTGCAGAGGAGCATGTTCTGAATTTCAAGGGATCGATCAAGGGTCATCGAATGCTCAACTGCAACCAGGCGCGCGACCATTGGACACTGATGGACGACTACTTTGCCCCTGATGCCCTCTTCGCTGACAATTTTCGCTGGCACTTTCGGATGCGCAAAAATGTCTTCGATCGTCTCTATCATGACGTCCAGTCCTTTGATGACTACTTCATCTTGAAGAAGGATGCCATAGGAACGATTGGGTTCTCTGGTTACAAGAAGTGCACGACTGCACTATGGACGCTTATATATGGCACGACCGCTGATTCGTGAGACGAGTATCTACGGATGTCCGAGAACACATGCGGAGATGTCATGGTTAGGTTTGCAACTACCGTGGCCGAGGTGTTTGGACCTCAGTACCTGAGAGAACCAACTGTGGCAGACACCGAGAGGCTCTTGGCAATCTCGGAAGCAAGAGGGTGGCCAGGTTTGCTCTTGACCGCATGCATTGGAAATGGAACAACTGTCCAAAAGCTTTACAAGGGCAATATCAGGGTCATGTAAGAAGCCCACCATCATTCTTGAAGCAAATGCATCACATGATCTTTGGATTTTGCACGCTTTCTTTAGCATGTCTAGGTCTCACAATGACATCAATGTGCTGCAGCGATCACCATTGTTTGCTAAGCTGACCGAAGGAAAAGCTCCTCCTTTCCACTATATTGTCAATGGCCATGAGTAGAACATGGGTTACTATCTTGTTGACGGTATATCTACTGTCCTTGGGCTAATTTTGTGAACACCATCTATAACCCAATTAGTCGAAAAAAGTCTCACTTTGCCCAAAGGCATTTTGTGAACACCATCTATAACCCAATTAGTCGGAAAAAGTCTCACTTTGCCCAAAGACAAGAACCAGCTAGAAAGGATGTTGAGAGGGCTTATGGAGTTTTGCAGGCACGCTTTGCAGTTGTTTGCGGACCTACTAAACAATGAGATCCGAAGACCTTGTGGGAGGTGATGACCTGTTGTGTGATCATGCACAACATGATCATGAAGGATGATGGTGGGGATGCTGCCGCAGGTCTTGAATTTGAGAGCACTGGTGCTCCTATCGAACTTTCACATCAAAATGTGGCCACATTTGAATAGTTTGTTCAAATGAATCAACAAATTCAGCATCGAGCAACTGAAGGAAGATATGATTGAGTATCTGTGGACGGTTAAAAGGGACAACAATGTTGAAGTGTAATATTTACAAAAAAATTAAACTACTACTGCATTTGAACATTTGAATTATTTTAGACTATATATGCGGCTATTTGAATGTGTGGAGTTAAAAAGAAATCTGGGATAGGATGTATGCGGGCAGGGTTTGATGACCTGGTCTCGCATCTCTATTCGTGGATGAATGCCTACACAACCAAAAGCAACCGGGGGGACACGTACCCCGCAAACCCCGATGGAACGAATTGCTGCGCCGCTCGGTCCGTGTCCGTGTCTTGCTCACGGCGCGCGGGCGGGCGACATGCTCGGAGTGTCCGTCCGGCTTTACACCCTGTCCCATGGACCCACGGTGGCACGGGATCGCAGCCGAACGAACGATACTGAATAAAGAGTACTCCTGAATAAATTATCTGAGACTGATTAGGGAAGGAGTAGTAAGCAAGGCATCACTCGGCGGCCGTAGACGATGTCACGGTGGCGTTGGTAAGCAAGGCATCACCCACCCGGCAAGGCGCCCGTAGACGATGCCGATGCCACGGTGGCGTTCTATTATGGCATGGCTAGTGGTTGGTTGGTTAGACCTTTTGCAGCTGAAAATAATCGATTCCAAGAAGGTTCATTTGTTCCCCCAATGGCAAAACCAAAATCATCAAGAGACTTTTTTTTGCGCGGTAAAATCATCAGGAGACTTGCCAAAGTAAACTCTGAATCGCAGCACAGCAGGTGAGATGTGGACATACGAACATGTATTTTCACCGGCCAAGTTGACTACTACTGTGACTGCGTGGAATAGTAGCGTCCATACGAATAGGCCGCGCTAATAACTTGTGACCACGATCTACTTCCACCTTTGGGTTCCCGGGTAACTCTTTTGATATTCTCCTCTGCAGGCGCTTTTCCATGTAACTTTTTCGTCAGTTCGTTTGACCAGGCCCGCTCGTACTCGTAGCACGCACGTTCGTTCACGGAGTGCAGTTACTCCGACCTCGTGCCGGGGTGGGACTTTGGATCCTACCCTACCCTATTCCCCAAAACACAAGACCACACAGCACATCACAGTCCAGACTCCGTAGTCCACAAGAAACGATCCATCGCCCCCTCGCCTTCGTCTTCTTCTCTTCTCTTCCTCGCCTGCCATTGGTCTGCGCAATATAAGGAAGACGGGGGAGAGAAAGAGACGACCCATCGCCCACCGGTCGTCCAGCTCCCGCGCCAAGGCGAACTAGCAGGCCATGGGGTTCTTCACCAAGAGCACCTCCAAGCAGACCGCCAAGCTCAAGTCCCTCGTCAAGCTCGCCGTCGCGCGCCTCGCCGTCGTCCGCCGGCCCCGCCTCGGCCGCCGCTCCATTGCGCGCGGCGACGTCGCGCAGCTCCTCTCCATTGGCCACCTCGACCGCGCTCTCGCCAGGGTACGTGCACCTCCGCCATACTACAATACAAGTCCCTGTCCCTCATCATCAAATTCCCCTTGCTGTACCAACACCGAACGGCGTGTGCTGCTGCGCAGGCGGAGCAGGTCATGGAGGAGGACAGCATGCTGGAGGGGCTCGACATCATCGAGCACTACTGCAAGATCCTCGTCGAGCACTCCGCCCAGCTGGAGAAGCCCAAGTACTTCCACGTTCCTGCTCTCTTGGTTTCTCCTCTGACGCCGCCTCCTTCTGTGCGTACGCGCGAGATTCTAATTTGTTGATTATTCGACGACATTCAGAGAGTGCGGCGAGGAGATCAAGGCGGCGGCGGCGGGGCTGATTTTCGCGTCGGCGCGCTGCGGCGAGCTGCCGGAGCTGCTGGACGCGCGCGCCATCCTGGCAAGCAAGTTCGGCCGGGAATTCGAGAGGGCGGCCAAGGAGGGCTCCCAGGTCGTCGTCAATCCCACGGTAGGTTCGTCTGCTCCAGCTGCTTCACGTGCCGCCTCGCCAACTGTCGCCGGGTGGTGGTGGTGGTGGACCGGAGCTGGGATTTAAGAGGGTTGGTGCTGTTGCAGTTAGTGCAGAGGTTATCTGGCCAGAAGGCGAGCGCGGAGCAGCAGAGGAGGTTGGCCAGGGAGATCGCCGCCGAGAACGGCATCTTGCTCGACTTCCCCGACAGCCCGGGAGAGGTTCATCAGGTTGGTTGCAGCCTGCACGACTCGTCTTGTTCATGCGAGTTTTGTGATTCTGTCTCGTGAGTCAGCTGACATAATGTTATGGCGGTAATGTGATGCAGAGTAAGCAGAGTGAACAAGCCAAGAACGTGCCGGCGCCGGCGCCGGCTGGGAAATCTGTCGAACAGTTTGAGGTCAGGACCGAAACTTCCGAGGTCAGTCCGTCAGTGTCATGTCATCGGGCAAATGATCACCAGGCATTCCCATTTGTAATCTAAATGGTGAGAAATTCAATGTGTGACAGGTGCAGAGGAGACAGAGGCTTGCCGATGATAACATGAGCCGGCCGAACCTTGCCCGGCAGAGAGCAGAGGAGAAGGCGTCGAGGGAATCCAAGAAGTACGACGATGTCAGGATGGCGGCGGAGGCAGCGTTCGAGTCAGCGTCGTTCGCTGCCATGGCTGCCCGGGCGGCCGTGGAGCTGTCCCGGACGGAGTCGCAGGGGAAGGGACCGAGAGGCGGCGGCCGCGGGCACGATAAGGTCCATCCTTTGCAGAGTTCTGGAGCAACCGAGCGGGAGACGCGGCCGCCGGGGAGGCCCCAGAAGCCTCCGTCTCCGTCGCCGTCACCGTCGTGGAGCGACAAGAGCACGGTCTCCTCGGTATGGTCGGACGCACCAGCACGGGACGCGCCGTCACCGCCGAAGGGGAAGAGCATTGTGTTCGACCGGAGCGACGGAGAGGACGACGATGTCGTGGAGGACCTCGTCTGGACTCCGCAGCTGCAACGGCAACACAACAGGAGGACGGTGTCCGCAATGGGGATGGATGGCGGCGGCGGCAACACGCACGGCGCGCGGCGCTCGGAGTTCCAGGACAGCGTGCCCAGCGGCTCGGAAGACGCGCGGCCGGCGCACAGGAGGTACGCCTCGGAGCACGCCGGCGGGGGCGCGCACCGCGAGGCCCAGGAGCAGCCCGGCCAGTACAGAGCCCCTCCGTACAGAAGGAGCCCCGTGGCCGACGCGGCCAGCAACGGCGGCGCGTACGAGAGCTCGGCGTTCGTGGCCCGCGCGCCGTACGGGAGGATCACGTCTGCGCTGGAGGGCGGCAACAAGCACATCGCGCGGCACGAGGAGGTGCGCAGGATGGGCACCGACGCGCGGGTGCTCCAGGAGCAGGTGTACGGCTCCGCCGCCCCCGGGCCGGGGCGCGTGCCCCTGACGCCGGACAGGAGGGCCATCTCGGTGCGCACCAGGAGATGAGATCAGTCTGGTACAGCAGTACACTCGTCAGTTCAGACTTGGGTCGACTGGAAAATGGGACGCCGGAAACGGCCTCGGCGGCAGGCCGGCGCGGCGGTGGTTTCCCGGACTGCCTGGGGAAATCGGTCGTGGGGTACGACGCTGAATTTTTTTGTACATAGGAAGTGAGGGTCATTGACTCATTGACATGTGAGTAATTGTCCATTGTTTTGTTTTGTCCTGCAATGGGAGGAGTTTAGCGTGTGTTCTTGAGGCCGAGATGAGATAGGTTCCCTAGATGCAGAATTGTTGGACGCGGCTAGAGAGAGCCGCGGCACTCGTTTGTTGTCTAGAGCACACAATCGTATATTGTATTCCCTCTGTTTTTAGTCTGTATATAAGATTTGGTCAGAGTCAAACTTTATAAAGTTTGATCAACTTTGTAAAAAAAAGTGAGTGCCTAGAACTCATTTAGATGAGATATAATTTGGTCTCATTCACCTTGAAAACAAAAACAGATACAACCCACGTCAGCACACACGCATCTTATAGCATCACATCTAATGGCTATAAAAAGTGAATGAGACCAAACTATATCTCATCTAGATGAGTTCTAGCAAAACTGTAGAAAAAATACCAACATCTATAATACTAAAGCTATATAGTATGAAATTATTTGCAAGATCTAACAATATTGATTTAAAATTATGAATCTTGATATTTTTTCTATAAACTTAGTCAAAGCAAATAAAGTTTGACTTTCATCAAATCTTATATGCATACTAAAAAGAAACGGTGGGAGTAATTACATGTTCTTGTGTACAACTGTCTACACTAGAAAAAGAAATTGTTTGACCACCCCGTAGGCACATGGTTATCGATGGAATCAGCCTAAATCCTGTCACACGTGCATTTATTTAGGGTTCAAAAAGTTGTAAAAGCCATAATTTTTTATTCAAGCATCGAAATTCATTTCCGTTTTCACCGCCAGGTTTCTAACGACGAGTTCTTCAAAACTAGATCCTATATAAGTAGGTTTCGTCAAACTTTTTTTCAAAGGCAACTTTGGGTGCAATGGAGGCAACTATAGTGTTATAGGGAAGCACCTTTTCTTTTCAGCCTAGTAGGACTGACTATTAGATTGGTTTGTGCAAAAAATGAGAAAAATCACACGAAACAAAAAGCAACTTTAGTGCTACATACAAAGCAATTCACTGCACTATGTGTATCTATGAATTTTGCTAAAATTATCTCAACTTGCATATCATGACTGCTAAATTGCCTATTGTTGATGGTCAGTTCCTACACTTGATGTTCAATTGCCTATAAATGCTATAAATTGCCTACCATTGATGTATAGTTGCCTGCTATTTGTAATTAGTTGCCTACAATTGTTTAACATTTGCCCAACTTTCCAAAATAGTTGCCTACAATACTATGAAGTTATTTATCATTGTTTTCTAAGTTGCGTACAAATATTCCGAAGTGGCCAAGATTCACCATCATGTTGCCTACCATAACTAGCAATAGTAGATACAAGAGCATCACCGGTTGATGACTTCATAGTATTATAGGCAATTTAAAAACAACGACATACTAGCATGAACAATAGGCAACTTAGAGGTACTAGTGAGGAAGTTAGGAGAAAATTAGACAAAATTAACTAGGACACAGAACGTAGTGAAGTCGCCTGCTTTTAGCACTAAAGTTGTCTCTTGTAGAAGGAAAGTTGTGATGTTATCTACCTCTGTTTCGAAGTTGTTTTGTATCATTAGTTAGATTCTTATTATTGCTAATTAATTGTTTCTAATGGAGTGAAGTTGCTTCTGTTTAGCACTAAATTTGTCGCATCTAGCATCAAAGTTGCTTTTAAAAATATTAAAGAAAGATATACATGTGGAGTTTAGTTTTGAAAAGCTTGCCACGACCTGACTAGCCCACTCATGTGTGTTTTCCATCATTATGTCTGAAGATTTCAATGATTTTTGTAGACAACTCGACCAAAAATTAGGAATTTGTGTAGGTTTGTAGGCAATTGTCTGATCCGCCCCACTATGAAACTTCTGATAACCCCCTATGCAACTTCTCATCTAACACCTGCGACCTGATTAGCCAACAACCATGCGCTCAGTAGCATTGGCAACTTAGGTCCCCTGATGGACAACTTTCATAGTATTTTAGGCAATTACGGATCACTCGTAGGAAGCTTCGTAGCGATGTAGGCAACTTGGTTTCTGAGGCAGACAACTATGAAATCATGTTAGACAACTTCTCACTTTACGGTGAGCAACTTTCACAGTATGGTAGGCAATGAAACTATGTAACCACCTATTACCTATTGCACACAACTAAGTAGGAGGCTACTAGACGAATTCACTTATACACATGGTGCAATTCTTCTAGCATCGAAGTTGCTCATGTTTAGCATAAACTTGCCTCATCTAGCATCAAAATTGCTTTTTAAAAAATCATCAAAACATATTCATATGAGATCAAACTTTGAAGATCTCGTCACGAGGAACCCAGCGGTGAAAACGGATCATCATTCCGACACGCGGTGTGAAAGTTATAGTTTTTTGAATTTTCTTGTATCAGAACTAATGCACGTTACGTCATCGCTGGGTTGACACGGTTGGTCGGACTAGGTGAAGAAAAATCAACGCACTGTAGTTGAAGAACCTTTCCATATATAGAATAAGTGGGTGGACAGTTTACCAAATCTGGAATCAATCTGTTGCATCGTTCGGTCTATCAGCGTGCGCTCGGAAGCCCGAGAAAGTGTACCTGCACTTTTAAGTATTTAGGAGAATTGTTTCTGTTGCAATGCACACAATTCTGCTGGTTTTTCAGTCATGAAGCACGCATTTGTGATGGTGAGCTGGAGCCTGGGAGACTGGCTGCACGAACCGACGCTGCTCGATTTGGCACCTGCAAGCAACCGATGCTGCTCGATTTGCCTGGTGATTTGAGGTAATAGCCTCGAGGAATACGTCATCGCTTAATTATATTGCAATCCACCCGTATATCTTCTTGAACCATCAAACATGAGGACCGAGGTGTGTCTGCGACGCATCCGCTTGTCCGAAATCCCGCAAACCGGACGCAAATCAGAAGAAGCTTTGCGAGCGTCTGGACCGTCGCGACATACTTGTCTGGCACCCCGGTCCCACCCCAAAGTCCTCTCCCACCAAAAACACTCACCGCGCGAAGCGGTCGCCACACATTTATACCGGTCAACCCGCTGTAGAGCGGACGTTTCTCCACAGGGCATTGTTGTCGGTTAGAGTGACGCGACCGGACGAGGGGGCGACATCGCTTCAACGCCAACACGGCGATCGAGAAGCCAATTCCGGTCGATGCGCCGGATTGAAGTGAGGTGCCCGCCGGTTTGCCTAACCGCGACCATTTAAGCGAGGCTTCATCCACACCACAAAACCTCTCTGCTCCTCTTTGTCTCCGACAATCACCACCTCTCCATCTTTGCTTCCCGCATATCCTCTCCTCTTTGCTCATCGGATGTTTCCAAAGTCGAGGTTCTCCACGCTGGCAGGTGGCGGCTTCGGATCTCCTCCCGGGTCTGAATCTTGACGCTGCCGCCGGCGTTATCTGGGGCCATTGACCTACACGGTGGTCGGCTCCTCCTAGAGAAGGATATCATATTGTCCTCCGGCAACGAGGAGTAAATGAAGCCATAGCAGCCGCACGGAGGTGGCTGATACGTCTCCAACGTATCTATAATTTATGAAGTATTCATGCCATGTTTATAACAATTTTATATGGTTTTGGTATGATTCGATTAGAACTAACCCGGACTGACGCTATTTTCAGCAGAACTACCTTGGTGTCACTTTTTGTGCAGAAATAAAAGTTCTCGGATTGGGCTGAAACTTTTTGCTGATTTTTTGGCGAACAAAAGAGAACCCCGAAGCTTCGTGGGAGGGCCAGCAGCCTCACGAGGAATCCACAAGCTCACTAGGCGCGCCCTACCCCCCCGGGAGGGGCGAGCGAGCTTGCCGCTGCCTCGTGGACCCCCTTGACGTGAAACCTACGCCAAAAATTCCTATAAATACCCAAACCCCCAGAAAGAACCCTAGATGAGAAGTTCCATCGCCGCAAGCTTCTGTAGCCACGAAAAACCAATCGGGACCCTGTTCCGGCACCCTGCCGGAGGGGGAAATCATCACCACAGGCCTTCTTCATCATCCCGGAGGTCTCCATGACGAGGGGGGAGTAGTTCACCCTCGGGGCTAAGGGTATGTAACAGTAGCTATGTGTTTGAGCCCTCTCTCCCGTGTTCTTGATTTGGCATGATTTTGATGTACCACGAGTTTTGTTAATATATTTGGAACTTATGGTGTTCTTCCCTCTCTACCTTCTTGTGATGAATTGAGTCTTGCTCTTTGAGGTTTTGTTATGTTGGATTGAGTATTGGATTTGAGAACATTTAATGTATGTCTTGCATGTGGATACCCGTGGTGACAATGGGGTGTTGTATTGATTCACTTGATGTATGTTTTGGCACTCAACTCGCGGATTCCCGAGGTGACATTGGGGTAATCTATGCATAGGGGTTGATGCATGTTTTCGTCCTACATTCTCCGATAGAAACTTTGGAGTGATTCTTTGTTGCACGTTGAGGGATTGCCATATGATTAAATTATGTTATCATTGTTGAGAGATTTTGCAGTAGTAAAAGTATGAACCCTAGGCCTTGTTTTCAAGTATTGCAATACCGTTTTTGCTCACTTTTTTTACTTGCTACCTTACTGTTTATATAGTTTTAAGATTATACAAAAACCTATATCTACTATCCATACTACACTTGTATCACCATCTCTTCGCCGAACCAGTGCACCTATACAATTTGCCATTGTATTGGGTGTGTTGGGGACACAAGAGATTTCTTGTATTTGGTTACAGGGTTGTTTGAGAGAGACCATCTTTATCCTACGCCTCCCACGGATTGATAAACCTTAGGTCATCCACTTGAGGGAAAATTGCTACTGTCCTACAAAACTCTGCGCTTGGAGGCCCAACAAGAGTCTACAAGAAGGTTGTGTAGTAGACATCAAGCTCTTTTCTGGCGTCGTTGCCGGGGAGGTGAGTGCTTGAGGGTATATCTTTAGGTCTTGCAATCGAATCTTTTAGTTTCATATTTTATCACTAGTTTTTTTATAGAAGAAAATTACAAAAAAATAGAATTGAGGTTGCCACATATAATTCATCTTTATAATGTCTTTCTTGAAAACGATGGATCAGAAAATTGTGCCAAAGTGTTAGAAGAAGAAGTCAATAAAATGTTTGCCCTAATTTTTTTTACTGATGAGCATGGTTGCAATGTTGTTAGTATGTTTGCTATGAATATCCGTGATGCTAATGATATGCAAAGCCATAAGCTTGGGGATGCTATGTTTGAAGATGATATTTCTAGTTCCCCAAGTTTTGATGAGCAAAGTTATTACGATGATAACATGCCTCCTATTTATGATGATTATATTGATGAAAGTGGGTTTGGAAGAGTGTCAACTCTAGGTACTGATAACCTACAAGTATAGGGGGTGTTGGGGAACGTAGTAATTTCAAAAATTTCCTACGCACACGCAAGATCATGGTGATGCATAGCAACGAGAGGGGAGAGTGTTGTCCACGTACCCTCGTAGACCGAAAGCGGAAGCGTTAACACAATGCGGTTGGTGTAGTCGTACGTCTTCACGATCCGACCGATCAAGTACCGAACGTACGGCACCTCCGAGTTCAGCACACGTTCAGCTCGATGACGTCCCTCGAACTCCGATCCAGCCGAGTGTTGAGAGAGAGTTTCGTCAGCACGACGGCGTGGTGACGATGATGATGTTCTACCGACGCAGGGCTTCGCCTAAGCACCGCTACGATATTATCGAGGTGTAATATGATGGAGGGGGCACCGCACACGGCTAAGAGATCAATAGATCAATTGTTGTGTCTATGGGGTGCCCCCTGCCCCCGTATATAAAGGAGCAAGGGGGGAGGCGGCCGGCCTAGGAGGAGGGCGCGCCAAGGGGGGAGTCCTACTGCGCCCCCCCTCCCTAGTCCAATTCGGACTAGTCCATGGGGAGGGGTGCGGCCACCCTTTGGGGCCTTTCTCTCCTTTCCCGTATGGCCCATTAAGGCCCAATACGAATTCCCGTAACTCTCCGGTACTCCGAAAAATACCCGAATCACTCGGAACCTTTCCGATGTCCGAATATAGTCGTCCAATATATCGATCTTTACGTCTCGACCATTTCGAGACTCCTCGTCATGTCCCCGATCTCATCCGGGACTCCGAACTCCTTCGGTACATCAAAACTCATAAACTCATAATAAAACTGTCATCGTAACGTTAAGCGTGCGGACCCTACGGGTTCGAGAACTATGTAGACATGACTGAGACACGTCTCCGGTCAATAACCAATAGCGGGACCTGGATGCCCATATTGGCTCCCACATATTCTACGAAGATCTTTATCGGTCAAACCGCTTAACAACATACGTTGTTCCCTTTGTCATCGGTATGTTACTTGCCCGAGATTCGATCGTCGGTATCTTAATACCTAGTTCAATCTCGTTACCGGCAAGTCTCTTTACCTGTTCCGTAATACATCATCTCGCAACAAACTCATTAGTTGCAATGTTTGCAAGGCTTAAGTGATGTGCATTACCGAGTGGGCCCAGAGATACCTCTCCGACAATCGGAGTGACAAATCCTAATCTCGAAATACGCCAACCCAACAAGTACCTTCGGAGACACCTGTAGAGCACCTTTATAATCACCCAGTTACGTTGTGACGTTTGGTAGCACACAAAGTGTTCCTCCGGTAAACGGGAGTTGCATAATCTCATAGTCATAGGAACATGTATAAGTCATGAAGAAAGCAATAGCAACATACTAAACGATCGAGTGCTAAGCTAACGGAATGGGTCAAGTCAATCACATCATTCTCCTAATGATGTGATCCCGTTAATCAAATGACAACTCATGTCTATGGCTAGGAAACATAACCATCTTTGATTAACGAGCTAGTCAAGTAGAGGCATACTAGTGACACTCTGTTTGTCTATGTATTCACACATGTATCATGTTTTCGGTTAATACAATTCTAGCATGAATAATAAACATTTATCATGATATAAGGAAATAAATAATAACTTTATTATTGCCTCTAGGGCATATTTCCTTCAGGGGGTCGCAACAGTTTTCGAGGGTAGAGTATTCAACCCAAATTTATTTATTCGACACAAGGGGAGCCAAAGAATATTCTCAAGTATTAGCAGTTGAGTTGTCAATTCAACCACACCCGGATAACTTAATATCTGCAGCAAAGTATTTAGTAGCAAAGTAGTATGGAAGTAACGATAACGGTAGCAAATGTAAAGTGATAGTTTTGTCGTGATTGTAACAACAACAACAGAAAAGTAAATAAGCAAAGAACAATATGTGAAAAGCTCGTAGGCATTGGATTGGTGATGGAGAATTATGTCGGATGCGATTATTCATGCAACAGTTATAACATAGGGTGACACAGAACTAGCTCCAATTCATCAATGTAATGTAGGCATGTATTCCGAATATAGTCATACATGCTTATGGAAAAGAACTTGCATGCCATCTTTTGTCCTACCCTCCCGTGGCAGCGGGGTCCTAATGGAAACTAAGGGATATTAAGGCCTCCTTTTAATAGAGTCCCGGACCGAAGCATTAACACATAGTGAATACATGAACTCCTCAAACTACGGTCATCACCGGGAGTGGCCCCGATTATTGTCACTTCGGGGTTGCCGGATCATAACACATAGTAGGTGACTAATGACTTGCAAGATAGGATCAAGAACTCACATATATTCATGAAAACATAATAGGTTCAGATCTGAAATCATGGCACTCGGGCCCTAGTGACAAGCATTAAGCATAGCAAAGTCATAGCAACATCAATCTCAGAACATAGTGGATACTAGGGATCAAACCCTAACAAAACTAACTCGATTACATGATAAATCTCATCCAACCCATCACCGTCCAGCAAGCCTAAGATGGAATTACTCACGCACGACGGTGAGCATCATGAAATTGGTGATGGAGGATGGTTGATGATGACGATGGCGACGGATTCCCCTCTCCGGAGCCCCGAACGGACTCCAGATCAGCCCTCCCGAGAGAGATTAGGGCTTGGCGGCGGCTCCGTATCGTAAAACGCGATGAATTCTTCTCTATGATTTTTTTCTCCCCGAACGTGAATATATAGAGTTGGAGTTGAGGTCGGTGGAGCTCCAGGGGGCGCACGAGGCAGGGGGTGCCCCCCCCACCCTCGTGGACAGGGTGTGGGCCCCCTGGCCTTGATTCTTTCGCCAGTATTTTTTATTATTTCCAAAAATAATCTCCGTGAAGTTTCAGGTTATTCCGAGAACTTTTATTTCTGCACAAAAATAACACCATGGCAATTCTGCTGAAAATAGCGTCAGTCCGGGTTAGTTCCATTCAAATCATGCAAGTTAGAGTCCAAAACAAGGGCAAAAGTGTTTGGAAAAGTAGATACGACGGAGACGTATCAACTCGCCCAAGCTTAAACCTTTGCTTGTCCTCAAGCAATTCAGTTGATAAACTGAAAGTGATAAAGAAAAACTTTTACAAACTCTGTTTGCTCTTGTTGTTGTAAATATGTAGAGCCAGCATTCAAGTTTCCAGCAAAGATTATGACTAACCATATTCACAATAACACTTAGGTCTCATGTTTACTCATATCAATGGCATAATCAACTAGCGAGCAATAATAATAAATCTCGGATGACAACACTTTCTCAAAATAATAATAATATGATATAACAAGATGGTATCTCGCTAGCCCTTTCTGAGACCGCAAAACATAAATGCAGAGCACCTTTGAAGATCAAGGACTGACTAAACATTGTAATTCATGGTAAAAGAGATCCAGTCATAGTCATACCCAATATAAATTAATAGTAATGGATGCAAATGACAGCGGTGCTCTCCAGCTGGTGCTTTTTAATAAGAGGGTGATGACTCAGCATAAAAATAAATAGATAGGCCCTTCGCAGAGGGAAGCGGGATTTGTAGAGGTGCCAGAGCTCGATTTTGAAATAGAGATAAATAATATTTTGAGCGGCATACTTTCGTTGTCAACATAACAACCGAGAGATCTCGATATCTTCCATGCTATACACATTATAGGCGGTTCCCAAACAGAATGGTAAAGTTTATACTCCCCCTCCACCAACAAGCATCAATCCATGGCTTGCTCGAAACAACGAGTGCCTCCAACTAACAAGAGTCCCGGGGGAGTTTTGTTTGCAATTATTTTGATTTGATTTGCATAAAGCAAGGGACTGGGCATCCCGGTGACCAACCATTTTCTCGTGAGTGAGGAGCGGAGTTCACTCCTCTTGAGAATAACCCGCCTAGTATGGAAGATACAGACATCCCTAGTTGATACATGAGCTATTCGAGCATACAAAACAGAATTGCATTTGAAGGTTTAGATTTTGGCACATACAAATTTACTTGGAACGGCAGGTAGATACCGCATATATAGGAAGGTATAGTGGACTCATATGGAATAACTTTGGGGTTTAAGGGATTGGATGCACAAGCAGTATTCCCGCTTAGTACAAGTGAAGGCTAGAAAAAAACCGGGAAGCGACCAACTAGAGAGCGACAACAGTCATGAACATGCATTAAAATTAATAAACATTGAGTGCAAGCATGAGAAGAATATAATCCACCATGAGCTTAAATATCGTGAAGGCTATGTTTATTTTGTTTCAACTACATGTGTGAACATGTGCCAAGTCCAGTCACTTGAATCATTCAAAGGAGGATACCACCCTATCATACCACATCACAACCATTTTAATAGCATGTTGGCACGCAAGGTAAACCATTATAGACTCCTAGCTAATTAAGCATGGCATAAGCAACTATAATCTCTAATTGTCATTGCAAACATGTTTATTCATAATAGGCTGAATCAGGAACGATGAACTAATCATATTTACAAAAATAAGAGAGGTCGAGTTCATACCAGCTTTTCTTATCTCAATCAGTCCATCATATATCGTCATAATTGCCTTTCACTTGCACGACTGAACGATGTGAATAATAATAAGAGTGCATGTGCATTGGACAAAGCTGGAATCTGCAGGCATTCAATACAATGGAGAAGACAAGATAATATGGGCTCTTGGTTAGATCAACAATAATGCATATAAGAGCCACTTCAACATTTTCATTATGGTCTTCTCCTCTCGACCCCCAAAGAAAAGAAAGGAAATAAAACTATTTACACGGGAAAGCTCCCAACAAGCAAAAGAAGAACGAGAAATCTTTTTGGGTTTTCTTTAATTATTACTACTACAACATGAAAAGTAAACTAGCTAAAAGCTACAACTATTTTTTTTATTTTCTTAAGGTTTTTCGAACACACAAGAAGAAAGGATAAACAAGGAAAATAAACTAGCATGGATGTTACAGTGAAAAAGTATGAGCACCGACAACTAGCATGAGTGTGTGAATATAAATGTAATGTCGGTGAGAAATACGTACTCCCCCAAGCTTAGGCTTTTGGCCTAAGTTGGTCTATGGCCACGGCTGGCCTGGCGGATATCCAAAGTTGTAGTTGGGGTCGTACTGAGATGCAGCAGCTATTGCCTCATGAGCTGCCGCTTGGCAGCGAGCTGTCTCCGTCCTCCTCTTATACTCGTGCGCCTCCTCCCTGGTTATGACATATCTCCCCTTTGCCTGAAAGTCAAAGAGGGTAGGAGTAGGGAGAACAATATTGACGGCGTGACGCCTGTCAAAGATTAGTTGGTACTGGAGAGGCGGTTCATTCCTCTCAACAAACTGATGGCGAACCATGGCATTAAAATCTAAACAAGCAGGAGGCAATTCCATATCATAATCACGAATAGGTATCTCAAGATAATTAGCTGAACGAGTTACATAAATTCCCCCAAACAAATCCCCATTTAAACTGTTATTATGCAACCTACGCGCCACAATAGCTCCCAAATTATAATGTTTATCTCCTAGTACAGCACTCCTGAGAACACTAAGATCAGGAACACACATGTGGCATGCCTCATCCTTACCGTTTATGCATCGACCTATAAAGAGAGCAAAATAATGTATAACAGGAAAATGAATGCTCCCTATGGTAGCTTGTGTTATTTCTCTAGATTCCCCCATTGTGATACTAGCAAGAAAATCTCTAAGCTCAGATTTGCGAGGTTCACTAGGACTACCCCATTGCGGGAGTTTACAAGCAGTAGTAAAATCCCCTAGGTCCATGGTATATGATTTATCATAAAGATCAAACAGGACCGTGTGAGAGTTGCATGATGATGAAAATCTAAATCTTGTCACAAAGGAATCAGTAAGGTAATAGTGTTGGAGGCACTTATCTGACACGAAGCCCTCCAAGTCAGCGTTACGCACATATGCCTCAAATTCCTCCTTAATTCCGGCTCGGATCATGAAGTTTTCTGACGGCCATTCACAAGGCCACACTTGAGCTTCTCTTGGTGGTTCATCGTCCGCATCGTGTATTGCGGGCCTGGGTCCTTGCTTCCTTGAAGAACCACCTTGGTACATTTTCCTAAACATATTTCTTCCTCTGAAAAATTTCTGAAATTTTTAGTAACTCAAAATAAAAGTGAACCAAACTCAACAAAATTGATAGCAACTACTCCCACAAGTGCCTAGAGACTATATCATGCATTAGAACTACTTGGGACCAAATAAATTTGACATGCAAGCTCAAGAACAGGGTCACCTAGGCAGCAAAAATTTGCAATGAATAAAGCACTAGAACAAAAACTAATTGGACCATTGGAGGAGTCACATACCGAAGAACAATCCCCCAAAGCAGTTTTGTGAGTGGAGCTTTGAGCTAGGAGATCGAAAATCGCAGCAAAATGAGCTAGAACCCGTGCTTGAGCTGGTTGGTGATTTTTTTGGGAGGAAGAAGGAGCGTGTGGTGGCTAGAATAAGTGGAGGGGAGCCACCATGGGCCCACGAGGCAGGGGGCGCGCCCTGGACCCTCATGGCCAGGTGCTTGCTCCCCCTACTGTGTTCTGAGTGCTAGATATTCTCAAATATTCCAGAAAAAATCATATCTCATTTTTGGGGCATTTGGAGAACTTTTATTTTCGGGGTATTTTTTATTGCACGAATAATTTAGAAAACTGACAGAAAATACTATTTTTGCTTTATTTAATCTAAATAATAGAAAGTAAAAGGAGGGTACAGAAGGTTGTGCTTTCTAACTTCATCCATCTCATGCTCATCAAAAGGAATCCACTAACAAGGTTGATCAGGTCTTGTTAACAAACTCATTTCGAATAACATGAAACCGGAGAAATTTCGAATAACACTATGTTACCTCAACGGGGATATGCACATCCCAACAATAAGAATATCATATCTCTTTTTGACAGTAGGAAGAGGAAATTCAAAACCTCCAATAATAATCGATGGAATTTTTCCAATAGAATTGATACTGTGGACTTGAGGTTGTTTCCTCGGAAAGTGTACCGTATGCTCATTACCATTGACATGAAAAGTGACATTGCCTTTGTTGCAATCAATAACAGCCCCTGCAGTATTCAAAAAGGGTCTACCAAGGATAATAGACATACTATCGTCCTCGGGAATATCAAGAATAACAAAGTCCGTTAAAATAGTAACGTTTGCAACCACAACAGGCACATCCTCACAAATACCGACAGGTATAGCAGTTGATTTATCAGCCATTTGCAAAGATATTTCAGTAGGTGTCAACTTATTCAAATCAAGTCTACGATATACAGAGAGAGGCATAACACTAACACCGGCTCCAAGATCACATAAAGCAGTTCTAACATAGTTTCTTTTAATGGAGCATGGTATAGTTGGTACTCCTGGATCTCCTAGTTTCTTAGGTATTCCACCCTTAAAAGTATAATTAGCAAGCATGGTGGAAATTTCAGCTTTCGGTATCTTTCTCTTATTTGTAACAATATCCTTCATATACTTAGCATAAGGATTCATTTTAATCATATTAGTAAAACGCATACGCAAAAAGATAGGTCTAATCATTTCAGCAAAGCGCTCAAAATCCTCATCATCCTTTTTCTTGGATGGTTTGGGAGGAAAAGGCATGGATTTCTGAACCCATGGTTCCCTTTCTTTACCATGATTCCTAGCAACAAAGTCTCTCTTATCATAACGTTGATTCTTTGATTGTGGGTTATCAAGATCAACAACAGGTTCAATTTCTACATCATTGTTACTACTAGGTTGAGCATCAACATGAACATCATCATTAACATTATCACTGGGTTCATGTTCATCACCAGATTGTGTTTCAGCATCCGAAATAGAAATATTATTGGGATTCTCAGGTGTTTCTACAACAGGTTCACTAGAAGCATGCAAAGTCCTATCATTTTTATTTTTCTTATTTTTAGAAGGACTAGGTGCATCTACATTAGTTCTCTGAGAATCCTGCTCAATGCTCTTAGGATGACCCTCAGGATACAAAGGTTCCTGAGTCATTCTACCCCCTCTAGTCATAACTCTAACAGCATTATAATTCTTCTTATTTAATTCATTGAGCAAATCATTCTGAGCTTTAAGTACTTGTTCTACTTGAGTGGTAACCATAGAAGCATGTTTACTAATGAGTTTAAGTTCACCTTTAACTCTAGACATATAATCACTCAAGTGTTTCATCATATAAGCATTATGCTTCAATTGTCTACCAACATAAGCGTTGAAGTTTTCTTGTTTAACCATAAAATTATCAAACTCATCTAAGCATTGGCTAGCAAACTTAGTAGGCGAGATTTCAGCTTTATCATATCTATAGAGAGAATTTACCTTTACTACCTGTGTCGGGTTATCAAGACCATGTATTTCTTCAACAGGTGGCAAATTAAGACCATGTATTTCTTCAATAGGAGGTAAATTCTTAACATCTTCCGTTGTAATACCCTTTTCTTTCATAGATTTCTTTGCCTCTTGCATATCTTCGGGACTGAGAAATAGAACACCCCTTTTCTTCGGAGTTGGCTTAGGAGTTGGTCCAGGAAGTGTCCAATTATTTTCATTGGTCAACATATTATTCAATAGAATTTCAGCTTCATCAACAGTTCTTTCCCTGAAAACACAACCAACACAACTATGCAGGTGGTCTCTGGAAGCATCGGTTAGTCCATTATAAAAGATATCAAGTATTTCATTTTTCTTGAGAGGATGATCAGGCAAAGCATTAAGTAATTGGAGAAGCCTCCCCCAAGCTTGTGGGAGACTCTCTTCTTCGATTTGCATGAAATTATATATTCCCCTTAAAGCGGCTTGTTTCTTATGAGCAGGGAAATATTTAGCAGAGAAGTAATAAATCATATCCCGGGGACTACGCACACAACCAGGATCAAGAGAATTAAACCGTGTTTTAGCATCACCCTTTAATGAGAACGGAAATAATTTAAGGATATAGTAGTAGCGAGTTTTCTCATCATTAGTGAATAGGGTGGCTATTTCATTTAATTTAGTAAGATGTGCCACAACAGTTTCGGATTCGTAGCCATAGAAAGGATCAGATTCAACTAGAGTAATTATCTCAGGATCAACAGAGAAATCATAATCCTTATCAGTAACAAAGATAGGTGAAGTAGCATAAGCAGGATCATATTTCATCCTAGCATTCAAAGATTTTTCTTTCAGCTTAACTAATAATTTCTTAAGATCACTTCTATCATTGCAAGCAAGAAAGTCTCTAGCAGTTTCTTCATCCATAACATAAGCCTCAGGTACAACATGCAATTCATATCTAGGGGGAGAATCTTCATCATCACTTTCATCAATATTATCAGTTTCAGTAATTTCATTCTCTCTAGCCCTAGCAAGTTGTTCATCAAGAAATTCACCACTTGGCACAGTAGTATCAAGCATAGAAGTAGTTTCATCATAAGTATCATGCATAGCAGAAGTGGCATCATCAATAACATGCGACATATCAGAATTAATAGCAGAAGCAGGTTTAGGTGTCGCAAGCTTACTCAAACAGAAGGTGAATCAAGTGCAGAGCTAGATGGTAGTTCCTTACACTACAAAAAATACACTTCCGTGATGATACGTGTTTGTCACAGTAGGTCATGTTTTCTGTCATGCATGTACATCCATGACAAATTTATGATAGAATCAAGATAGTCATACCTGTGCTGTCGTAGAAGTGTTCCATGACATTACCAAAATTATCATCACAGAAGTGTCCACTTCCATGACGATAAATCGCGTGTCACAGAAGTGCTTTCGTCAAGGGTGACCGACACGTGGCATCCACCGTAACGGAACGGCGTTAAGCTATCGGGTCCGGTTTTGGATCCGATAACCCGTTGACAACCCCGACCAATGGGGATTTTCCACGTGTAAAATCATCATTGGCTGGAGGAAACACGTGTCGGCTCACCGTTGGGACAGATGTCATCCACTCATTGGACCCAAAGCGCCTATGATACGTCGACACGTGGCATGGCCCAACAGAGGCCCATATAGGTTAAAAAGGCCGGCCCAGTCAAAGGCCCGTAGTACTTACTCAGGTACTAGTGGGCCAGCCCAATAACGGCCTGCTTAATAAAGGCCCATTTACGGCCCGAAGCCAGATCTGGCCCGTTAATTGTTCGCCGAATATTTGGGCCCACTTACAACCAAGTGACTTTCGGCCTGTTAGAGGCCCGATGTAGACATGGGCCCATTTCAGCCCGGTGTGACTTTCGGCCTGGGAATGGCCCGTGCTGCCCATGGGCCATATATGGTCCGACGGGACATCGGGCCCACTAACGGCCCGTGATAAAGGTGGAAACAGTTAAGCCCAACATGACTTTGGGCCTGTTAAAGGCCTGTCACATAATCCGGCCCGCTGATGTCTGTACTAAGCTTTCGGCCTCTTAAAGGCCCATGATATTAGTGGGCCAACTAAGGCCCGAGATATGTTTCGGCCTGGTAACTGCCCGTGATATAACTGGGCCCAAAAAGGCCCGGTCTACATTTCAGCCTGCTGAAGCCCCGTCGACGACTAGTGAAAATTGAGGCCCAATATGCATTTCGGCCTGCTAAAGGCCCATGGTTTGATTTGGGCCATAACAGGCCAGTACAATATTCAGCCTATTAATGGCCCAACGCTACCTCGGCCAAACTAGCGCTGGGTCCACAAAAGGCCCAACTAAAATATAGGCTGGTGTAAGTTGTGGGCCTCGCGCAAAGTGTGAAGGCCCAATGATTCGGGCCCAAGAAAGATGCAGGCCGGCCCAATTGTGGCCCGCTAAACACCAGGCCCGTTAGAGGCGAATGTTTCGGCCCGGTCGACTACATCTGATTTTTTTTCAGATAGCGAATGATGGCAGTAATTAGTAGGAATTAAGAACAGACCTACTCTATACAATAAAGAAATTACGGCATAGTAACTAATAATAAACCTACACTATACAATAAAGGATTTATGGTATATTACATCCACTGGGCATCGAAGTTCGCCACCAGTGATCATAACGCGCAACGAAGAAGCAGATTACAAAAACTGGGCACCATTGCAGCGTAACAAAATAATACTGAATCGGGACCACTTCCAAGACAGTTCAAGAAAGGTTAGCCTTACGCGGCAACTGCTGCGCAAGCTGCTGAGCAAGGCCGTGAGACCGACCTAGAATGTCGGTCATAGCTTCCAGGTGTAGCTGTTTAGCGATGAGGTTCTCATTGGTGTTCTCCGCAATCTTTCTTAGAGATAGGACTTCAAGTCGAAGTTGAGTTGCAGAATGCCTTTCTGCTAGAACTTGGGACTGAAGAAGTCGAACTGATTCAGACAACGAATTCTGTGAGCTTGTCTGACTGCTAGTCTCAAGTAACTTGAACACTGCATCAAGACAAGACTTTGGGGTTGTCTCGCTATCTTCAAGATGTTTTGCCTTCTTTGCTGCAATATATGTTGGGTTTGTCTCACAGCCTTCAGCAGACTTGTGCATGCCATCAGGCATATCACCCTGAAACAAAGCAGAGAGATGACAGGTTTTGCACGTGTATAAACAAAGATGATAACTGTGTTGTCAATTCCATCTAATTTCAAATTAGAAAATAAAGAGTAAGTTCAAAATATCAATAGCATAATTTGGCATTGTTCATAATGCGGGGAGCTTCACCACACTACTGGATTACCATGTCAACATAACAAGCATAGATGAAGGGCAAAGAAAATCATTGTATCTATTTTGGTTAATGTGCATGGCATGTTGTTCATATCATCAGCCACATCAGTAAGATAAAACAGGAGATGACAAGGTGTAAACGTGGGCTGCTTCACAACACACTGGATTATAGATCCACAAAACAAGCATACATATAGGGAGTATTGAGTAATGTGCATGGTATGAATAAGGAATTTGGTTTTACAAGTAAAACTTAGAACTTACGGTTCTTGCGAACATGCATTTTGGTAGAAACAGCAAACTAAACAGCAGTAAACGATAGGGAGTATGAGCAAATTAAACAGCAGTTGAGGATAAAGGCTTTAGAAGGACTGACTTACATTAACAGTTAACACCGGCTTTATAATGCCCTTCTCCATGTCAAGGGAAGGATAACTCAAGAATTTCAGCACAAAATCTTCTTCATAAGCATTGCCTGTACTCTACATTTTGTAGAGAGTAATTATAGATATGATAATACTGGAAGGGATAGAGGATAATGAAGATAAGATGCAGATTGATGCTACATAATCAACTACCAATCCCTGGAAGTACAAGCATTACAGGACAAAATGTACTGACAAGAGCAATGGGCTACACTTCTGCACTGGCATTGTCTGTGTATTCTACTTTTTGGTAAGATTAAATATAGATCTGATCTTTTTTAGTAAATGGTGGGCGAGGGAGATAAGATGCAGAATGCTACACAATGAACCAATCCCTCTTCCCATAATACAAGAGTGTTTTGAACACTGGTGTACTGTACAAAACGTTCTTATATTATGGGACGGAGGGAGTAGCTGTTAATGTAAGTACAGTGATAGACGACGTTCAGTCCTTACAAGAGGACTGCAGAGCTAAACCTCTTCAAAAGCATTGGGTTGATTCTAAATTTATGTAAGAGTCCATACGGATCTTATAATGTCCACCAAATGGACGATAACGAGGCTAACATGTGCAGTGATGCTACATAATCAAACAGCTATGAAAGTAAGTATGGTCATACAGGGCAAGAGGTACTCACAAGAGCAATGCAGTGTGCAGTATAGTTGCGAGATTCTGTGGTCCCTTGAGAATGAATGTTCTTCTGCTAACAGTTTTCGTACAAGTGAGACGTTAAGGCAAATGCAGAAATGTAGTTCAAATTGTGATGTGATATCATAGATAGTACCTTACGCTGCAGCCGAGACCAATGTGTAACAAGATTATTCCAGTCACCGTCGGATAAATGTAGCACCGGAGACTTTACAGAAATTTCGTTTAGAGGCTTGCCATCGAAGTGCGCTTGCCTCAGGTAGGAACGATACTTCATCAACGAGTGCTTGAAAAGCGCAACCAACCCTTGCTCGTCTTCACAATCCAGTTTGGTCCTCGCCTATTTAAAAGAATGAAATCTTGTGTCTTCTGTCAGCAGAAACATATGCAGTAATGACCATGAATAACATTAGTACATTACTTACGCGTAAGTTGCGGAGGAAGACTGGAAATTGTTCTGTGTCTGCGGTATAATCTTTCCATGAAGGAAAGATGCGCACAAAGTTCCTGACAACAATATAAGCTTTGTCTTCTAAACTGGGAAGAAATGGAACAGGGGTCCTATTTGCTGCAATTGGGGCTCTCTCTGGTTCGAAAAGGGATTTGGCAACTGGATTTGGTGTACTCTTTGCTGGAATGGGGGTTTTGCGTCGTAGAGCTGGTGCTATGTCAACTGGCATAATCATAATGTTTGCTGCAGTTGGGGTCTGCTGAGTTGGGGCATCAGAAATGACCAGTGTAGTAGGGCTAGAGTCTGCTAGAGTTGGGGTGTTTTGTGGGTCAGGTGATATTGCAACTACACCTAATGGGCTATTTGATTTATCAGGTGCCACTACCTTTTCCAAATACTTTGCTTGTGCTCCTCCACGATCAGCAATCGCCCTCTTCCTTTTGAACGTCTGATACACAAGAACAACATTTGAATGGATAAATATGGTATGATGACAGATGGAATATGTACTGAAAATGGATAGGCAGGGCGTATTCACATACACGATGTGTAAACTAAGCTAATGGCAGTTCAACAAAGTAGAAGCAATGCAAAGCATCAGTTGCAAGATATGTGCGACAAATATAACCTTGGAAAGTTAGAGCAAGCACCTTGATGGGTGAATAAGATAGGGCATCTTCCTCTGACTCCTCCACTAGGGAGCTACATTGACTTAGGTCTCCCTCTAGCTCAGAATCACTGTTAGGATCATATTCTGAGCATGAATCTGTAGGTGGAGAGCGTTTGCATTGCATTGCATCCAGACTTGATTTCAGTCCCTTAATGCCAAGTTTGACAGCCATGGCATTGTTCTGCTTTATTCTTTTCATGCGCGCAAGCTCATAATCATTATGATGCTGTTCAGAATCTGAGATTCATGAAAACATAAAAAGTAGTCAGATTATCTATGGAATGCATTGCGGATTCAACTCGAAGAGTGTCTCCCTATAAACCCCTGCATATGCAAAGTTCACCCCCAACCGTGCTGACCAGACCACACACAGAAATACAAACCCCTTATGTCTCTATAACAGGCAGACACACATTTCAAAACTGAAGTAGGAACATTAGAATCATATGAAATTCGTATTTGAACAAATAAACTAAGGAATTATGAGTGGCATAATGTTTAGCTTCAAGGGTGGAGTGTTGGTAGTGCGACACAAAGCAAGTAGGCAGATTGTATTCCATGTAAAAGATCGAAGCCTATGTAAAAGCTGGAAATGACACTTTCTTTCTATACAATGCAGTGTTCGTTGCCCACACATGATGGAAGAGATCACATAGAGAAATACTATTCACTCATGTCTACGGTTGCAGTATTTAGAAATAGGGTGGTCCACCCTAAAAGAATATTGACAACAAACATGACAAGGCAAGCATAGATGTAGTGAATCAATCATTTACTTGTGAGCTTACTAGGACAAGTATGCAGAATTGTAACTGCAGTAAGAGATCGTCCAAAATCTGAATCAAGAAGTTTGTCTAGCACTTATTGTTTGCAACTAATCGACATGAATAATTGGATATTATATCGAATGAGTAAGAAAGACAAGTAAAATTGTCAACAAAGCTAGCTTGCAGTAGTAATCTGGGTCAATGTCACTACGACCAACAATCCAAAATGACTAGTGTCTGTTCCTAGGGCCAGAATTTTGAAAACCCTGTGAACTTTACAGGTACTAAAGATTACCGAAATACATCTGAACCATTAAGTGTAGATAGCAGACAACAAACCCTAATGACAGTCTTGCCTAATGAGTAATGAATCAATTAGAAAATGGGTGATGAGGAGTGGCTGCTGAGTGTTGAGGACTTATCTCAGGATAAACCGGGTTGGCTTAGTGGGTGCTGCACGCCTGAGCCCTGAACGGACGGCGCGCCCGGGCAGCGGTGACGCTGTTGGGCGAGCGGCTCCTGACCTCCTGTTAGTCCGGCGTCTCCTCCTAGAGTCATGCCGTCCGGGGACGGCAAGTCGCCGGCGAGGCAGGCGCCTGGGGGCGAGTAGAGATCGGAAGCGCGCAGCAGAACAGAGGGGAATCGGGGCCTGGGACGACCCAAAATCCCAGGGTGGGCCGACCCACCGTGGGCACCCTGTAGAGATACACATCCGAGCGGCGAACATGCATTTTCAAAACTAATTTAGGAACATTTAGCTGACCAATTAAACGGATCTATTTTAATAATATCAGATTCGTATTTGAACAACTAAGCTTGTTTAGCTTGACGGGTCAAGCAGTGCTATTATGACACGCATCACGTATTCTGATCGTATAGTGATCATAAAAGGGGGAAACCGGAGAAATGATATTTAGCAGCCATTGTTTGCTTCAAACTAAGAACTAAATTCTAAGAGCTGAAAAGAAAGTAGAGTAACCAAGTTAAGATCTATTTTCTGGTTGAGATCAAAAAGTTGAGGAGATATGAAGTACCACCTCTCTTGCGGCGCCGTGTAGGCATCGGGGGTGCGATGGCTGTCGGGGGCGTTGAAGCAGATCTGCGATGGTAGACGGGTGCATCAGGGGATAAGTCCCGTTGCGGTGGAAGAGAAGGTCGTGTGAGCGGCCCCGGCAAAGAGGACGACGACGCCGATGAAGCGAGAGGACGTGATGCAAGGCTCTTGGTCCGTCGCCGTGGATGAGAAACGTCCATCTCTAGTAGTGGACGACGCGGTCTTGGTAGGCGCTCCGGCATGGTGGAGGACGGTGGCGATGGATGTGGTGGAGGACGGCAGCGATGGATGTGGTGGAGGACGGCGGCGATGGATGGGGTGGCGGACGGAGGCTGGTGTGGGGATGGTGTTCTAGCGCGGACGGTGTATGGATGGGAAAATGGAGGGAGAGGTACGGGGAACCATGTTTTTGGGACGCGCCTGTCTGAAATATGGGAAAGTTACGAACTTAGCCCCCGTTTAAAATTTGGACGTCTCGTCGGTTGGGGATACGACGGTAATCTCGCATCTCGCCAATATTTGCCCAGAGCGATTTCGGGCGAGGAGAGGGTGGTTGGCGCCCATGGTTGGCGCCCACGGTGTATGAACGGGGCTGACAGGTAGGGCGGTTGTGTCACGTCTGAGTGAAGTTACAAACCTGCCCCTATTGAAAATATTTGCCTACATCGATTTCGGCCGAGTCGAGTTTGTTTTGCCGCCCACCGTGTATGAATGGGGAAATGGAGGGAGAAACAGAGGTCTTTCGGACGAGCTTGAATCAAATGTGTTTTGCCGCCCATGTTTGGCGCCCACCGTGTCGGAATGGGCTCAGAGGCGGTCGTGTCACGTCTAATTGAAGTTACTATCCTACCCCTATTTAGAGCAGTGGAAATCGGGCCGATGGATTGTCCGTGTAATGGGTAGACAGTAATTTCCATCTCCCAAACACTTGGCTTCGGGCAGCCGACGTGGGAGTGGACATTTTGCCGCTTCTTTCGAATTTTGGGACAATAAGCATCCACGTTTACCCTGGCAACTAAATTCGAATCCATTTTGTATTCCTATACGAATCTTTATAAATCATTCTATGTGTTTTTATATATCTTCAAAAGGACGACAAAGATGTATTCCACTGTCATATATGAATATGGTTTACAAATGCCGATACTCAAATTCAGAAGCTAGAATCCAGTTTAAGGTGAATTCGAATATTTGGAACACTTCATGTCCAACTCAAATGTCACACGCAGCATAATGTGTACTCCCATTTAGATATGTACACAAGCGATGTATCAAGATTCAAATACCGAGTCAATCAACCAAGAATGTACAGAACTAACAGACATATAAACACTTATAGAGTATATGGATCAATAATATCAACTAACATACATAAGCCAGGCCGCTGTACTTTTCTTTGCTACAACAGCATCCTTTTTTAGCCAAGCTACTACAGCATCTTGGCCCTTTCCGATGCGTGCCACTTATGGTCCATCTATACTACTATTATTGCTGAATGCACATTCAGCCCGATTGGCATATTTGTAGGTCTGGCACAGCAATCAAAATGAAATGTCTCCGAGTCTTATCAATTAATACAGACTTGTGCTCAAATAAAATTACAAACCAAAAAAAAACAAAAACAATTATTACATGATCTCTAAAACAAATGGTTTGATTGATTACATGAACAAACAACACAAAGGTTATTCAACGATGGAAAGAACATTTCACCTATGATTTACCAAGTGGGAATTTAATTTCCTTTTTTCCTTCAGGACCTTAACAATGTGGTCAGTCTCAGCTTGCTTCGTTTTGAAATCCACCAAATATTTAATGGTTGTCTTGAGTACTGCTACTGATTGTGCTGTTTGCTTCCTCAACATGTCAACTTCATCTCTAAGTGCAGAAGCAGAATCTCTTTCTACCACTAGTTTAGCCTCTAGAGCATCAGCAGTTGGCAATTCATAATGCACGATTGGGCCGGTGCCACTGCTGTGGGATGATACAACGTCCATGGGGACCTCGCTCTTTGATCTTGGGCTAACCTGTTTTGCCATTAAAGTTCCGATTGGATTCAGAAAAGTTGAAGTTAGCAAAACATCTCAACTGGGAGTTATAACAGCAAACCAGTTAAACAAACAAGGAATTAAAGAGTTTCAATTCGATGCTGAAAAGTAGTTATTAACATCATTGTAACCCGTTGTTGCAGCAGCAAAGCAGTTAAACAAACAAGTAGCTATTTAAGTTCAGGCAAACAGGTAATTCTTAACAGTAAGTATCAAACACATAGATAGGCGCAGTCTATAATAGGATTAACAGGCTGTGGCATTATGTAATCAGTAGCAAACTAAATTAAGCCAAGCAACGTAATTGAACAATTTTGCAATAAGTGGCTAACTAAAATTCCGAGAAGCAGGTAACTGAACTTACGCTAGTTCTTTGTACAGGCACACTGCAACTTCTTTTTCGCTTACAAGGTTGTACGAAGGAGTCCATGGCATCAATTGCTTGGATACGCAGTCCCAATACTTCTTTCTTCCCACACTGCATTGGTAAGTCGAATGGTTAATCTGGTAAGATGGTGCGTCCTTGATATGTTATATGAGGACGTGTAGTCAGACTAGTTGTAGCCACACACATCACACTGGCTTTTACTGTATATTTCATGCGATTACTTTTGGCATATCGAGATCTAAGCAATCTACAATAGGATGAAAAGACTGGCATCCTTCACATTATTGGCGAACTCAGTTCATAGAAACAAGCAATTCAACCATTCTGTGGGTAAATCAAAAGCGCCACTGGAATATTTTTCACTACCCCTATCATACACGCAAAAAGGGGCGACGCCACCATAGGGGCTGGTATGGGCGGCCGCCTCGGGTGGCTCGAAAGTGTGCACCTAGTTTGAGTCGTCCAGGTTGGCCCAGGCTAGTTTTGTTCGTCCCAACGCACGAGCAGGCAATGTAAAAAATGAAGAAAAATGTTTCAATTTGGATAGGCCAATAACATAAGTGCAAGGCAGGCCCTATAGCAGGCTCGCGGCCCAAACGAGCGCCTCCCATATCGATCGACAGCAGGAAAAATCCCAATTCATCCGCTCCAGCCTCCAGTCTGGTTCGCTCCTAACCTAGCCGCCGCTGGACAGACCGACACAGCACTTCCTCGCGCCCTCGTTGGAGGGCGGTCGCCGGGCTTCAAGCGAACGGAAGGACAAGAAGATGAAGATCCAACCCTGGGTGTAGCCTGCGTGGGAGGCAGCGGCGGCAGCACGGGCATGGCATCGAGCTTGCGCAAACGGACAGTCGCAGCTTGCAAGAGTAGCATGCGCAACGAGCAGGTACATCACATCCCTGATTATATCTAATTCAACTCTTCAATTTCTGGCCAATAGTTAAACCTGACGGTGTTGTAAAACTGCTTGTATGTAGGGAATCTATGAGAAAATGAAACCAATTTCTACTTATTTTATAACTCCCCCAATCAATACTGAACTGACTGAATCTGATGTATCTAATCAAGTTTCCGGTGCAAACATCCAAGCTCATGTTGTTCTTGAGCCTGAAGTGTCTAATGAACAGACTGCTAATGAAGGATTTGATGCAAACATTTTACATGCTCCTGGTGATGAACATATAGTGTCTAATGAGGCATCTAATGCAAGCATTTTGCAAGCTCCCATTGAAGGATTTAGTGTCTAATGATGATCTGCTATGTTGAGAGAGACATAGAGATTTGCAGGCATTGATGACAAGCAAATTATAGTGCATTTTCATGGCTTGAGGAAACGTCGAGGCCATCTACCAGAAAGTCCCCGTATCATGACAACGTAGCATAAATACTTTTCTAATCTGTTGTTTGAAACTATTGGCATACTTGTGCAGGATAGATATATTGATATGCAGTTTGCGCACTGGTTATAGGTGCAATTACACTTCGATATTTTCAGCCAGAGAACGAATAATTCAAGCAGGTACAGACCATGTTTGTAGTCCTTGTACACCATGTTGCATTTTGTGTTTTTTGGTGCTTGCATCATTTAGTGTTTATAATCTGAACTACTTTGGATCATTAGCTGGTTTTCAAAGTGCATGTAGCTTCACATTTCTCAAGTTATGTTGATTTCCGGAGTGCAAGTGCCTTCGTATTTTTTAAGTTAAATGTTCGCCCCTGGTAACTTGAATTCGTGGATCCGCCACTGCACACAAATCATACACGAATGCCAGTACGAATTAAATGAAATGCAGGGACTTACGCTAGCTCGTTGTACAGGCTCACTGCAGCTCTGCTTGCGCTTGGGATGTTCCATGTACAAGTCCATGTTACCACTTGCTTGGATGTGCAGGCCTTGTGCTCCTTGCATCCCCCTCTGCATTTTTGACACGGCGAATGGCTGATCAAATAAGAGGAATCGACCTTGCTGTTGTACCGGAGGACAGATACTTACAAGGTTATACGGGTGTGCAGGATGTGTACCAGATCCCGTAGCGCCGTCATGCTTCGCTAAAAAATGGATTTGCTTGTTTCAGATGATATCTCCAGAAGAAATAAGAGTTAAAGTCAGAGTTGGATAGGCGTGTAAGCTAAGAGAGCAGTGAAAGGATATCCAAACATCGTCGGAACAGTGCACAAGGGAGTGATGTGTGGATACCTAGTTCGGGCCGGCGTTTGGGCATGCTCGCCTAGCTAGAGTGCGGGTCACTTCAGAGCCGTTGAGGGTGATGCGCTGGCGTTGGCTGGCCGCGCACGGATGCAGATCTTGAGTGGCAGCGGAGCGCTACGATGCGGTGGACGAGACCGTTGGTGAAGCCCCAGCGGCCTCGGGGGCGGAGGCGCGACGATGTGCTCGGTGAAGTAGCCCCGGTGAGCTGGGAGACGGCGTCGGTGAAGCGCACCTGATGCGGTGGAAGTCGGTGTCTGTGAGGCACGTCGGTTGCGGCGGCCGACGTTGTCGGTGGACCACCCGGTGCGGTGGACGAGGGCGTAGATGAGGTAGCTCCGGTGCGGTGGTGAAGCGCGACCGTCGTCTTCGTCGTCGTCGTCCGGCACAGAGGTGGGGAAAGAGACGAGACGAGGGGCGATTCGAACTTTGCTTGGGTTGGCGGCGAATTAGGGATTTGAGCAATCTGGGCGCGGAAGGGGACGGTGGAGAAGGGAGATTTTGCAGGGCTGGAATTGGGGCCGCCAGATATTTCAATCCGAAACGTGGAAGCGCGAACTTATTTTGTCGTCGTCCTTTTTTTGGGGGGAGGGGGAGGGAGGGAGGGGGTGGGTGGCTGGGTGCTAAGCGTCCGTCCGACACACGCGACCACCACGACACGACCCTGGTCTGCCTGGTGCGCCTACATTTGAGAATGCAAACGAATCTTCTTTCATTTGCAAACGAATCTGTATGTATTACCATGCCCGTGTTTTCCTTGCAATAATTAGTCATTCGAAACGAGATACTATAAATTAATTAATGAGGAGTTATTTGAAAAAAATCAAAGGACCACGGTATCCACGCTAACGTGGATTAGAGTGTGTGTCACATAATTAGTTATTTGAATTAGAGTGTGTGTCACATAGCGATCTCCAATTCTAACGTGGATTTCGCATTTCACTGTATCCACGCTACTTTTTTAATACAAATTCATATGTATATGATGAACACCATGGTAGTGAGAAAACTTTTGGATGGATTCAAACATATGACCTACAAAATAGCACAACAAATCGAGTCAATGTCAACTTTTCGAAACCTAGTATGGCACGAATTCGAAATAATTACCCATATGCATGGTCCTCAGTTCAAATCTTACAATGTACACCGAATTGAAACATCGATATTAAGTCTCGTACTATCTACATTCAAATGTTGTTTTTAGCCCCCCCCCCCCCCGCACACACGCTACATACTTCCTGTATCGGTCAATCTTCCTCTCCTAACCACCTTAGGAAGCTATCGGTTTCCAACACACATCCATTCTTTCTCTCCATGTTTCGATCTCTAACTCTCTCAACTACACAACCCCCTTTTTCCACTCTGTTACGAAATGTATTTACCTCACACACCCGCCATTGCACCCCATGCCGAGCTCTCTCTCTCTCCCTCTCCCTCTCACCCTCTCGCGCTAAATACATGCATTGCCTATCTAGCCCCCCAACCTCTCGTGCGCACGCACGCACGTTGTCTATCTAGGTCACTCCCTCGAGACTGTCTCACTCTTTCTTCCGCACGGCGGGCCACACTCGCTCAATCTCGCTCTCTTTATCTGAGTCTCGTTTAACCTCGTTTTCTTTCACACACAAATGATATATCTCCCTGTTCGGGCCTCGATCGACACACTCTATACTCTCTCACGCAGATTGTCTATCTAGGTCAGTCCATCGAAGCCGCCCCCACTCTTTCTACCTCATGGCGGGCCACGCTCTCTCTCTCCCTCTCTCCCCCCTCTCTCTCTCTCTCTTTGTATGTCTCGATTGACCTCGCTCTTTCTCGGACAAAAACGATATATCACCATGTTTGAGCCCAATTCGACTTATTCACATTGTATACTCTCTCACGCACATTGTCTATCTAGGTCACTCTCTCCAACCCGTCTCACTCTTTCGATCGCACGACGACCCTATGTGATCGATTGACCTTGCTTCCTCCCACGCACAAAATATATCTACACGTCTGTGACTGGATCATCTCTCAAGCTCTATCTTACAGCCCTCACCCTTGCCAAAAGCTCAATCGGACAATATCTCTCCAGAGCATATATATTTGTTCAATGAATGTCGGACCACACTCACTTTGTCTCTCTATCTATATGTCTCTCGATTGACCTCGCTTTCTCACGCCGTATCTTCCACACATTGAAGCTACCTCTCCATCCCTCGCAAAGCCGGAGCTATTTACATTGCGAGGGGCACTCCAACCTTGGATTAATTTGTGTAGGCATTTATTCCGGTCGGTTTAGATTATATTTTCGTAGCATTCGGCCCACAACTACTCGAAACACCGTTGCAACCCCCGCAACTCCCCTAGTTGATTTCCCTCTGGCTCGGTCATCGCTCTCTCGCACGTCCTTTCTCGCCTTCAACGTCGCACCATGGTATTATTGCAAAAAACTCTGTTGTTCTCTTTAATTATTATAAATAAGCTACAAAACTACACACCGATAGTCCACTTGGAATGGAACAAATTTCGACCCACAAATTAAAGTGCTACAAACTACACACCGAGGGGCCCACATGTCATGAAACAAATTTGGACCCATATACAAATTAAAAAATAAAGGACGAGGATCGAACATGCGACCAGGGCCTTCAAGCCGCACGTCAATAGGCAACATACGTAGAACAACAATGTTTGTTGTACCTCCCTTTGTTCACATAATGTTTTTATATTACCACAGCCTATTTAATTGATAACATGTAATATTATTTTTAGTACTATTCGCCTTCACTTACTGGTGGGTTCCATGTGTGCTCTCTCTCTCTCCTCCCCTTCTGCGTTTAGACGCACGGGCAAACACGAAGAACTCGCGGGCGATGTTGCCGTTGACCATATCTGGACGCGTTCACAAGTTACGGCACCAGTTTCACGTGCTAGCAGCACTAGTCAGTGTGTACGTGCAATGCACGTTAATTTGGAAGTATATTAAGTGCATGCGGATATTAAGTAGGATATTATTTGCGTGTTATTATGTGATTAGCACTATTTTTGGCATGAAATTAACTGCACGCTAAACGTGTTGAGCGCTCGACATTGAAGCAGTCTAGGTCGTTGGATGACAAGGAATACATGTGGCTTGATGACGTTTTATATTTAATTTGATACGGCTCTAGCAGAACATTCAATCGATCAAACCATAGATTTCGTTCAGTCTGACTCCGACTTTAAATTATACGACGATCGATCTAAAATAAACGGAAATGATAAACGTTCGGATTTTAAGCATGGCAATCCGAACGTTTTTCATGGCAAATTTAGATTACGCGGCGGCGGCGGGGGCGTCTTGCGGTGGGAAGCGGCTCCTCTGCCGTGCTCTGTGTGTCGTCGGGCCACTGACCGACGGCGACGGCGGCGCCTTGCGCCGTTGTTGGCGTACTCCTGGACGTTGGCCTAGCTTCAAGGAAGGCCAAAATGTTCTGGACTTCGGAGCGAGTCAACTGGCGGGAGGAGGCGACTGGCGTTGGTGCAAGGAAGCGGTCGACGGCGGCCATCCATGCCGCTGAGGGGGGCACTGGCACCCGCGCGGGGACAGGCGCTGTCAACGGCGCGGCGGAGACATTCGTGTGCACGGGCACCGGCACGGGCGCGCACGTCAGTGCACGCGCAGGCGCATGCGCTGGCAGGTGCACGGGCACCGGCACGGGCGTGCGCGTCAGTGCACGCGCAGGCGCATGCGCTGGCAGGTGCACGGGCGCGTGAAAGTCGGCGGGGACCTCGTGGAACCCCGTGGCATCAAGCTCGGCGACAATGTGCGGCTCCCAGCCCATCAATGCCACGGGGATGGGCGCTGGCGCAGTCGGGGCGACGGGAGCCGGAACGGGAGCGGGGACAGGCGCGGCGTCTTCCCGCAAGGCCAGTTCAAGCTCGTCCCAAAGCGCCTTATGTTCTTGAGACTCCGGCTGGGTGTCTTCCTCAGGAAACTGGAAGACTAAGGGCAGACCATCGTGATGCGGCATGGCGTACGTTTAGGTCAGGCTGGTTGGAGGTAGACGACAGGAGAATCGGAGAGGAAGAGAGAAGATTGTAGCGATACCGGGTAGTGCGGGGTTGATTTTAAACTGCGGCGCCGGCGACATTAAAAGTGGGAGCAGTTGGGACGAAGGTGGGCGGCGGAGCCTGGTCAAAGGGCTCGCCTCCCGTGAGCCTGCACAGCGTCTGCCCACGCCCCTGTCAGCCAGCGGTCTGCTCGCACGCCTCCCGTCGACTCACACGCTTGCTCGGACGGCACCTGCCGATGAGAAGCGGGACTCGTGGCGGCACGTAAACGCCCACGGTTTCAATAGTGAAAGCGTTCGCCTTAACGTGATAGGTCTTTGTTCCAAAATACCTTGGCTCTTCATTTGTGCAACTTGTCATAAGCAGCTTGTCTCAAATTGAAGAAAAAAATTACGAAGTAATATTTGTGCCATATCACGTGACCATGCTCAGTTTCAAGAATTTATGGTCACTTTTGGATTTTCTGAAATTTAAGATCCAGGATTCGAAACAATATCATAACCTGCATCATGCAATAAATTTTCAAGCCATACATCTGTCCTGTTGTATTTCTTAAGAAAGGATTTGGTCAAACATTTTGCTTAGTTAGACTTCAGACAAGTTATATATGCAGAGCAAAAGGATAATCCCTCCGTACCAGTGCATTGCCTGATATATTAACTCAAGTACTAGGCACGAACAAACGGGCTCAATTCTGTGCTCATCCTGGTGTAGTAGTAGTAGTACTAGGCAATGCAGTTGACGGGTGACCTTGGCGAGCGGCGACCGAGGGAATTGAACCGTGCTCGGCACGGTAGGTAACGTTGTCTAGTTACTAAAGCATCCCTCCGTTGTTCATCGGTAGTCATTATGGACCGGGGACATGAGGGGAATTTCCTAGGGCTGGAATTCTGGCCGCCAGATATTTCGACTCGAAACGCGGAGGCTCGACTGGTTGGGGTTGCCTAATGTGCGTACCACGCACGCCACCAGAAGGACACGAGCCCGGTTTTTTATTTTTTATTTTTTAGGATCAACACGAGCCAAGGTCTGGCTGGTACGCCGTTGGGTCCTACCATTCGAGAATACGAAGGGAACCTTTTAAATTGCCGAACGAATCTATGTGTATTACAATGCCCGTATTTTCCTTGCAAATACTAATCTCAACGTGGTAATTGATTTATGACGAGTTGTTGAATTAGAGTGAGTTTGTGATATAGTGATCTCAACGTGGATTTCACATTTCATGGTATCCCTGGTAAGTTTTTCAATGCAAATTCAAATTTAAAAGATGAACAATATGGAGGTGAGAAAACTTTGTATGTATCAAGCATATGACCACACACACACGCACACACAGACACCCACACACGAACACAACAACAATCCAATAAGTATAGTGCATCTATTTTTCCAAACCATGCATGTATGACACGAATTCAAAAATACTCCTTCTGTTCCTAAATATTAGTCTTTTAGAGATTTCAACAAGCGACTACATACGGAGCAAAATGAGTGAATCTACACTCTAAAATATGTCTATATACATCCGTATGTGCCAGTCCACTTGAAATCTCTAAAAAGACTAATATTTAGGAACGAAGGGAGTAAAATGTAAGACATGCATGGTCCTCAATTCAATATTTAAAACGAACATGAAACTGAAACATGAATATTAAGTCTAGTACTACAGTACATGCAAATGTTGTGTTTAATTAGGCGGAGCTATGATTGTCGGGGGTCACCCCCTCGACCTTAGATAAAATTGTGAAGCTCTGTTTAGGGTTGTTTAGATTATATTTGTCCCCACCCTCCCAACCACCGATTGGTTGTGCACCCCCACCCCTCCTCCCCGGGAGAATATCATGTGCCCCCATACCTTAGATGCTATATGCCGATACGAGTTGCTTGGAGCTTGTAGATCTGAGATATAGCAGCTCACATGATGTCTTAATATTTTTACAGGAAACCTTGATGAGTTTGAGAATTGCACACAATTTGTACAAAAACTACTCAGATGCCCTTGGATCCCATATCCAACGACCTCGAAGCTCGTATCACCGTAGCATCTAAGATGAAGGAGGACATCATATTCTCCTGTATGTAAGAATATCATGTGCTACCACACCTTAGATGCTTTGGTGATACAAGCTCTTCGGAGCCGTTGGATTTGTGACCCAACACCTCCTCGGTGGTTCGAATGGTTTTTTGCAGAAAAGCCCCCAAAGAGTTCGGCCACTGCTTACAAGCACAAAGACTGCTCAGATGCCATTGGATCTCAGATCAAACGACCTCGAAGCTCGTATCACCGTAGCATCCAAGCTGCGAGAGCACCTTATGTTTTCTCGCACGGGAGAATATGAGGTGCTCCCGCACCGTAGATTCTATGGTGATACGAGTTCACGGAGATCTAACGGCCCACAGTAGGAGGTTTGAATGTTTTTGCAATATACGGCTGAGAGAGTTTGGGAATTGCGCAGAAAGTACAAGTACTACGCATGTGCCATCTGATCACTGATCATACGACCTAGATGCTCATATCACCGTAGCGGGTAATTAAGCTACGGGGAGCACCTAATATGAGCAACGGGGAGCCGTTGGATCCAAGATGCAGCGGCACACACGAGGCCTGAATGTTTTATTTGCAAAAAAACCTTTGGAGAGTTTGGAAATTGCGCATAATTACAAAGACTACTCCCAAGCCATTGGATCTCACTTCCAACGGTGTAAAAACTCGTATCACCATAGCATCTAAGCTGCGGGGTGGATGTGATATTCTATGCCGCTGTCATTTTTGTTCGTAAACTTGCAAAATACGTGTAACTTGTGCCGTTACTTGTCTAACCGCGCAAAGTGTTTGTTCAAAAAAACCATCCTACACTGAAATATCGGAACAACACACGGGGGTCCCACTTGTCATTAATCAAATTTGGACCTAAAACTAACAAATCTGAAAGACGAGATTCGAACTGGCAACCTGGACTACAAAGCGTAAGTCGATAGCCTGAAACAACAACGGTTGTTGGCTTTGTCCCATAACTTGATTTTATACAGTATTACGTTGAGTAGAGTAGAGGGAGTGCCTCGTCAACACGTGCATGACCGTTGACTCACTTACTGGTGGGTCCCAGGTCTGCGATCTCTCTCTTCTCTCCATCGTCTAACCTTTGCACGGGCACACACGAAGAGCGGCGCTAGCTTGCCGTGGTGTTATTACAACTAAAAAAAGCTTGGAAAATAGAAGAATCGCCTAGAACAAGAGACGTTGTGGCTGGTCGAGACGGAGCTAACCACACCTATCCTCCGTGCCATGTTAGCATGATGAAGCTGTGTGGCTAGTGGGGTGTTTTCGACCGACTGGCTGGGTCCCGAGGTCGAACCATAGGTACTACGTCTGATACAGTAAATTTTTACACGCACATTTTTCCTCCGTGCCGAGACATGGCACACCCTACCGCGCGGTTTCGGGGTCCTCCCGGGTGGTGCACGCATATATTCTTCCTGACGTGGGACGCCCTACCGCGCGTTTTCGCCGAAGCAAGTAAATGAGTCGTCAAATCACGAAAGACCACTTTTCCCGCCGAGTACATCAGTGAAGCACGGTGGCTAGCTAGTTGGGCTAGTTCGACCGATTAGCTAGGCCGCCGCCACATTTGTTTTTTCACCCCTTTTTTATCTACTTGCCGGCAGGTAAATTTAAATATCCACCGCGGCGTTGCTCTGGTGTTTGAGTGCGGCAGGATTTTTAATTTTTTGATTGACGGGAGCAGGCGCGGCAGGATTTTTAATTTTTTGATTGACGGGAGCAGGCGCGGCAGCAATTAGTCAAGATGACTCCGCCTGTAAAACCCACTGCTCCTTGATGTGAGAAGTCGTCGACTCGTGTTTTACCATGGTGAAAACCAAAAGATTCCCCCCTCCTCGGCTGGCTCCCTCTGCCTTCCCGTAGATTGCATTGCCTTTCAGCCGTTTCGCCCCCTGCATCACTAACGTCGTGCTCCCTCCGTCTAGGTGTGTAAGTCACCTTACGAAAACCAAATAATCCCAAAACACTTAGGCATGGTACATTAACTCCCTCCATGTTTCTTGTTTTGTGACATATCAACCAATAAGAGACGTGGGCCGTGCATGCTTTCAATGACTTGAGACTAATAAACATGACAGGCAGTGGTTAGCTCATTGCATGCAATGCTATTAATTAGCAAAAAGACATTAAGTTTTCTCGTTTTCCTCTCCGCCTTGGTCGTAGTGCACAACGTAAGATGACTTACACACCTAGACGGAGGGAGTAGTTGTTTCCTCTTCGTGTATTTGTGTTAACCTACTAGTGTGGACTCATGCATCCTTCATGCACTCTGCTAAACACCCAGAAGTGGGTCGAGAAGGGAAATTTTGCTCCCATCCCGTGCACCCTTCATACACCCTGCCTAACACTATTCATGCTTCATATGGTTCATGTTTCGTGGAGTATTGTAGCACCGTACTCTCCGTGCGCTGTAGACCTAGTTCTGTTAACATTGATCTCACCGTTCATTCTCGACCGGACAGTCGAGAAAGCGGTACTATGTTACTACATTACTGTTCATATAGTTGACATGCGCACAACATCATTTGTTGTCGTCATATCTTACTACACTAGCAACAAGATTATGTAGTACTGACGTATGAACCACTGCACATGCCTAGTAGTAGGAGCACTGTGTATGTTCAAGTGGCTGCCGTGTTTCGCACTCCTCCGTCGTAAGAGTGGAAACGCTTGCTGTAATCATTTTTTTCTTCAGAAAAACAGTGGACACGCTCTACCGTGCGGATCCTCCTCCAGCCATGCACTAAATTACTCACTTTCGCCGACGTGTGGGACAGCCAGCATCGGGGTCCACCAGCCATGCACTAAATTACTCCGTAGTAGAGTGACGGTAGACTACCCCGATCGAAGCGCCGCAGTAATGCCCAATGAGCCGTCAAATCACAAAACCCCCTCCTTTCCAGCAGTAAGTTGGACGGACGAAGCAACCATCATTTCACTCTTCTCTCTCAGCTTCCTCTCTACCCAACTCGCTTCTCCCTCATCTTGTTCCTCATTTCTTCAAGAAAACCCCGACCTGCTTCTGCCATTGTTCTTCTCTCCCAAAGAAGGAAAGGTGAGCGCATCAATGGTGTTGATTCTGGCCAAGGCCCGGTCTTGCAACCCCGAGACTGATCCTATAACTCCCTCTCTTTTCTTCTTTTGGGTTTGTGATTATGGTTTCTTTTCTTTTATTTCTATTTGACAGTTTCTTGATGGACGCTGGAGCACCGGCCGAAGTGATGTCTATGGCTCTGGCCAAAACCGTCGAGGCTCATGGTACGAAGAAGCGCAAGCACCCCGCCGAGACTACCGCAGACAAGCTCAAAGCCATCGCCCTGTCCAAGCCCCCCTCTCCGGGATCCCTCATTAAGCAAGTCCAGGTAATATCTCTTCTTGACGATCTTTTTCTCGATCTTGATCGTGTTTTTTCATCTAACACGCAGTACTAGTACTAGTAGTACAACTTTCTGGGTGATCTTGCATGTGATTTTTGTGTGCCAAATGACGGTTCTAAATTCCTCTTTTGACCAAAACATGCGAGAGGTTGACACTGATTTCTTATAGATTACTTTCAACTACTCCCTCTGTCCCAAATTTCTTGTCTTAGATTTGTCTAGATACGGATGTATCTAATACTAAAATGTGACTTGATACATCCGTATCTAGACAAATCTAAGACAAGAATTTTGGGACGGAGGGAGTACTTTATGAACATCAATGCTACCTTTGAAGAGGGTATATTTGCCTCAGTAACTTGTGTTATGGATATTGCAAGTAATCCCTCTGCTCTCATGCCTTTGAAGACATGTTCTAGTGTCTTTGTTCACTCATTTCTGTGCGTATATGTAGTCATATATGGAGTATAATATCGAAAATCATCTTATATTTCTGAACGGAGGTAGTAATAAAATATGGTTTCTGTTTGAATTAGAACCAGGTCCGCGGTGGAGATGAAGTTCTCAAAGTCATGCCGTGTGAACTGGAAGACCTGAGGATGAGTTCTACTGCTAAACTATCCAGCTGTTGTGTCCTTGTCGCCACGTGTCCTGAACTAGTGTTTTCCTGTAGCATTGTTGTCAGGCGTGTTCTCGAGGCTGTACTTGACCACAACAATTTCCTGGTTGTGCCTTCGATTACGAAGGGTGTGGTTCTTGTAAAGCTTCCCAACAAATCTGATGCGGCCTGTCTTCATGATCATGTTTATGAGTGGAAAGACCACTCTGTTAGGTTCTCCAAGGTTGACGAGATGGTGATGGTGCATGTAGACATCTCTCACGAAGTCCATGGCCTAGTCAGTTATGCGGGGTTCATCCCGTAGGTCGGTGGCAAGAAATAGTCTGCAGAGTTTAATTAGTGCAACTTTGCTTGTCTGTAGTAAGTACTATTGTTCAGTACTTGATTTGTGTTTGTGAACCCTGTATTGTTTATTAGTACTGCCGCTTTTGGTGTGTGGTCAGTCCTGAGAACGGTCTATGTTAATGTCTGTCCACTCAATTCAGTCTGTATATTTTGAAGTATCCAGATCATCTTTTTTGTGAGGACGGTTTATCAATTATGGTTACACTCCAATATCTGTATGCATTGCAGGGTTTATCGCACCCACCAGGATTTCCAGTCCCATGGATGTTCGGTCCATACGATTTGTCACGACCTTTGGACTGTCCTGCTTGTGGGAGTAGGCGGGGCCCCTGCATGCCACCCGTAGTTGGACGATCAATCTTCTGTTTAGTACTTCAACATAGTGATTTCCTGGTAAGGATTCACTCGTGTCACATCAAGTAAATCTTATTGATTTACTGTCTAAATCTTATTGATTTAATGTCATGTTTTCTTTCTTTTCCTGCAATTTTACGATGCAGGTTTTGCCATGTGACATTCATCACAGAATAAACCGTTTGGTTTGCTCTACGATGGCTATTTTTGCAGGTTTCACTTCTTATGTCGTGTCAGTAACGAAGGCACTGTCCATCACTTATATTACTGGAAAAAATTGGATCAGTCTGTTGTCTGAGTACAAGCTGAATCCCTATGATGAACTGCAGTTTGGTTTAACAAAAACGCCACAATTAGTCCTTCTCGCGTTTAAAAGAAATGAAGAAAAAAACTGGATCACGGTCACGAAGCCTAGTCAAGTTAGAAAGCTGATCATAGCAGACCAGACACGATCGCCGCTGTCTCGCACATCGGTACCACCTTCAGCAACGGATCGAGCACCGGCAGTTGCTCTAGCACTGACAGCGGCAGCAGCTCAGTCTGATCCAGCTGAGGATTGGGCACCGACCGCGTCAGCGGATCAGGCTGATCTACCGGAGGATCGGGCATCGACACCGGCACCTGCTCCGACACCGGCACCAGCTCTACAAGGAGCACCATCTCCGGCAGCAGCAGCGGCTTCGGCACCTGCACCAACACTTGCACTTGCATCTGCTCCGGCCCGTGCAGCGGCAACCGAACGAGCAGTTGCACCGGCAACAGACTGGGCTGCAGTTCGCACTTCATATACCAAAGTCCTTACAAAAACCGACATGTCCACCTTCTTGGTAAGCATTGGCCGCCCAAGTGTTTCGTTCTTTTTTCTTTCCATGTTGTTTCGCATGATTCACTGTGTTGATCTAACTGTTTGGGTATGTCTTCTTGTTTGCAAACAGAGAATTCCTAGAGCAACGAGGGAGTCGTTCAACAATCCGGGCGACAGCGGCCAAGTTTCTCTTACCATGCGCAGCCTTGGTGTGAATGAACCTGCTCAATATACCGTAAGTACAAAGGATGGTCGCATGATGATTGATGCTAAAGGATGGTCAAGGTTCAAATCTAAATCATATCTTGCGGTAGGGGATGATCTCAAAATCGAACTTTCTCGGCAAGGAGAGCTGGTCCAAATCAACTTTGAAATTCTTCAGTAGCAGCACGCAACTGCCGAACTGATCTATCCTACGAGAGATTTTGATGTAATAATCTGGCATGGTGAAACAAGTGTCCTGTGTGTATAAGTAATACGACAGTATTATTTATCACATGGTATATCGTTGATAGAATTGCAACTCTCATTGCTGGTTAGGAACTGTCGTTCGATTTCATTCCAACAGCTGCCGTGCTTTATTCAATTTTGTGTATTCGCCTTGCGACAGCATCTAAAACCAGCGCCGTACCGATCGCTTGCAATATGAAAAGCGCTGAGGTAGAACACATGGGCCCCCAAACATGCAGGGTGGGCCTGCGGCCCAAAGTCCAGAACCGTGAGCCTGTCTGAGTATTATATTCTCAGCTGAACCCCCATAATGCCCGTGCGTTGCACGTAACATCAAGATGCATTTGTATGAGTATTTTATCTTGTGAGAGAAAAGGATGAACGAGGGAAGGCCTTATTTGCAAATGTGGAGAGGTGTGTGGGTACCTTTTTGCAAAATTGCCATAGTTTCCTTCCTATCCGTCAGATATAAATCGGACGGCCTATATTGCAGGATGGCAGGCACACCATCATCACCAACTCGTCTATACTGTGTTAAAAACAACTCTGTTTTTTATAATTATATATGTTATATATATTCCCCTTGATTTTTCTTATGTATAAAGTTGTGATATAAAAGATTTGTATATTTCTTTACAGAGGGAGTATCTCTCTGTCAAAAATATATTTTTGTGTAACTAGTTACTCCTGTCTTTCTACTTCCTTTCGCTGATATGTGGGGCATCCGGCAACGGGGTCCACGTGCCATATGCACAAATTAGAGTGCACAACTGCACGGTAGACACACCCCGGTCGTAGCGCCGCAGTAATGCCCAATGAGCCGTCAAATCACAAACCCCCCCTTTCCAGCTTTAGCAGTAAGCTGGACGGACGAAGCGGCAATATTTCACTGGGCCTGAATCCCCTTCTCCCTCGTCTGCTTGTTCAGAGAAAACCCCCTCTCGGCGATTGCATAGGGTTTTCTCATGGAGAACCAGGTACGAATTCTTCATCCATCCCCGATAAATCCAAGTCCCTTGGTCGCGGGTAATCCTAGGATGGCAGCCGCCGCCGTTGATGCATTTTTCTTCCTACTGAATCTAGTGTGTTTCATTTGCAGTGCCCAAAGTGCGAGGACCCTACAGGTTTCTGCGCCCTCGGCGAGACGCCACACTTGTTCCTTCTCATCCTAACACAGGATTTTAAAACGCGCACAGTATGTTCCTAGAATCCTCTTTTCTATCCGGGAGGGTGGGGTTTTTTTGAACATGCTGTCGACTAATTTGGAAATTTGGATTGCTATATTTGGATAAAAGGTACTACCAGTACGATGGTCAACACTGACGTGAAGGAGGAAGTTATTTCTAGATTTGGATAGGGAATACATTGTGTTCTCATATTATTTTTCCTGCAGTGCATTATTTGCTCTGCCAGAACACATGTACTCAAGATGCTCGGCCTTGCCATAACTGAATACACCAGTTTAATGGTCACAGTGAAGACAAGCCATGGATATAAGTTCCGAGTTGGGTTCATGAACCAAGAAGATCGCTGCTTTTTTTATGGCCGAACTTGGATAAACTTTCTCAAGTGTTACGGACTGAAAGTTGGCGCACGAATGTTGATGGAAATAGCAGAACCTGGTCTCATCTTCACTGCGATCTTCCACCCCGACGTCGTTCCAATTGTTCATCCATGTTAGTTTTGTATCTGGTTCTTGCTTGTTGCCTCGATTACTTCTTAATCCACCTATTCTGTCTAACTAATCACAATTTAACTTTAGAAGTAGCAACGAATCTCTCACGAAGATGCTACTTCTAACTAATATTTTCTTATAATTGGTGGCACGTGTAGGTTTTTTCAGAGTTAAGCAGGCTGCTCGTTTGTTATTCTGTAACAACTCGGCTGTTACTGATGGCACTGAAGTTGACTGGGACGACATCCACAAGTTCCTACACTTTATTGATCGTCTTGAGGTCCTTGTGGGGCGTTTCAATGGTGGAAGGCCACGTGGGATATGTGTGCCACTGCTGCACTCGTTGAACAGGTCCAACTGTGTCGAGAAACTTATGGTACGAGCTGTTTTCTGTTATATATGTTGTTCATAAACTATTGCTTATACACAGTTTTACAGCTGTGATCTTCTTGAAACAGAAACTGCCCAGTTCTATTGTTCCTATACAGATGCCTGACCATGGTCGGGTCAGACTTGCGCTTGGTCACAACATGATGTTTATGTCGACCTACTCCATTCCCCTTGGAGGTGAAAAGATACTTATTCATGGGTGGTCTCAAATAATGAAGGCCCGTCCATCTTGGAGAATAGGACAGAAGATTATGTTCCTGCTTTTCCATGGCTCTAAAGCGAATATCCTGTTTATTGACCACATTGCGAGATGAAGCCGCTTTCAGAAGGTTGTGGATGCGCGGGGTGGCGCCTGGGCCTTGTCCTGGGGCTTGGCGGCCTCGCCCTTGGTTAACTGTAGGCAAAGTAGCACTGTTCGAGGCGTGCTTTGTACGGTTGAACCTGTATAAGTACTCATACTGCTTTCAGCTATGGTTGCTAAGTGCCCCTGCTGGCTTCAGTTAAGGTTGTTAAGTACTCCTACTGCTTTTACAGTCTGTCGTGTTTCTTCAGTCCTGTCTTCCTCCAGCCGCCAAAACCAAACCAGCGCCGGCGGGGCCGCCTGCTTCCGCCTCCCACATGTCGGTATTAAAAATAGTTTGGAACCCACAGAAATATGCGAAATTGGCCCTGGCCAACCAAAAAATGGACTGCAATAAATTGCATAAGAAGTTGCAATGAGCTATATACAAATTATTAAAAAAAGAGGGAATGGTCTGACTTATGGGCCTATTAAGTTGACGCGTATGCAAGATTTTTTTAGTTATTATATACGTCAACAAACGATTCTAGCAGATGTAACCATTGGATGTCAATCCAACGGCCGTCGTGTTTCTTCAATCTCTGATCTTTTTGCTCCAGCCGCCAAATCCAGCGCCGGCGGGACCTCCTGCTCCCGCCTCTCGTGGAGGCCTCACCGCCCCCTACTACTCCCACCGCTGGCCAGGGCATCCCTCTACTCACCCACACCCCCTGTTATTCTGCGGCGACGACAGCCTCACACCGCAACCGAACCAGTGAACCCTCGTACTCCTCTCTGCGTGGGCATCCACTGCCGCGTCTTCCCCGGCTCCGCGTCGTCCCCTTCCTAGGCCTCACCGTCATCCACTGCCCTGGTGCTCTCGGCGCGGCATGGTCAACGTGGTCAAGGAATGACTTCCATCAGAAGAGTACTGTCGTGGAGAGGCTGACAGCTGGGTTGACGGCAGCCGCAAGGAAGTGCCTCCTTATTACGCGAAAAATAATTATTCCTCCACCTGACAGCAGGGACCCACCGGACGGGCCACCGTATTTGGCGAAAAAACGTTTCCCCTCTGACTGTTGGGATCCACCGGACGGGCCATCGTATTTCGCGAAATAAACGTTCCCCCCGCTGTCAGCTCGGACCCACCCGAAGTGCCTCCTTATTACGCACAAAAAAATGAATACTCCCCCTGCTAGTTGGGACCCACCTTGGTGGGAGGCTGACTTGTGGGCCTACTAAGTTGACGGGGAAGGAGTGCTTTGTCAACTTAGTCAATATGAACGATTCTAGCTCTAGTGACCGTACGATGTCTATCCAACGGCCGTAGTGCTTCTTCAACCTCTGGTCTTCTTGCTCCAGCCGCCCAAAGCAGCGTCGGTCGGGCCGCATGCTCCTGCCTCCCGTGGCCGGCTGTGATGCCGTGGAGGCCTCACCGCCCCCTACTACTCCCACCGCTGGCCAGGCCATCCCTCTACTCACCCACACCCCCTGTTATTCTGCGGCGACGACAACCTCACACCGCAGCCGAACCAGTGAACCCTCGTACTCCTCTCCGCGTGGGCATCCACTGCCGCGTCTTCCCTGGCTCCACGTCGTCCCCTTCCTAGGCCTCGCCGTCGTCCACCGCCTTGGTGCTCTCGGCGCGGCATGGTCAATGTGGTCAACGACTGACTTCCATCGGAAGAGTACTGTACGTGGAGAGGCTGACAGCTGGGTCCACGGCAGCCACAAGGAAGTGCCTCCTTATTATGCGGAAAATAATTATTCCTGCACCTGACAGCAGGGACCCACCGGACGGGCCACCGTATTTCACGAAAAAAAAATTCCCCCCTGACTGCTGGGACCTACCAGCTACATCTTCGCACGCAAGGAAGTGCGTTCGAAAAAAATGATTCGTCCCCCTGACTGCTGGGACCCACCAGCTACATCTTCGCATGCAAGGAAGTGCCTGACAGTCGAGACCCACCTGGTCGAAGCGTACGTAGCGTTGTCATTCTGGTTGCGAACGTGTACGTACATACTGGTCGATGTAGAGGCGCGCACGTGTCGTAGTAGAGGCGCGCACGTAGCATGTACACGTACGTACAACGGCCAGGGTGCAAGAAAGTAAATACGGCCATGTACGTACATACGGGCGGGGTCTCCAACGCCTAGTCGCGCGTACGTATGGCCAGGGCTCGTGTACATGGCTGGGTCGGAATGGAGAAACTGCATCATCGTTGTGTTCATGGGGAGGCAACGGAATGCATCGTGTTCATCGGGAGGCAACGGAATGCGTGGGAGCCAACCGGCTTGGACGGAACAGACGATGGAAACGGGGCCTGGCGTACCGCAAAACGGAGGAAACGGCCTTGTGTTCGACCGACCACGGTCGAAACGGGATCCTGTTCATCGGGAGGGGCCTGGCGTACCGCAAAACGGCGGAAACGGACCTCCTACGGTCGAAGCGGGGGTCCTGTTGATCAGGAGGGGTGTGGGGTACCGCAAAACAGAGGAAACGGACTTGTGTTGGAGCGCTACGGTCGAAACGGGGGGTCCTATTCATCGGGAAGGGTGTGGCGTACCACAAAACGGGACTCCACGAGACACTGTTCATCTCCACCGTCGACCCCCTCCAGCCTCCACGGGCTACTGTTCATCCACCGTCGACCTCCTCCAGCCTCCACCTGCGACTGTTCATCCACGGGCTCCTGTTCATCCAGCCTACACCGCGCGCTACTCCACCGGCTACTGTTCAACCAGCCCTCTCCACGGGCTCCTGTTCAACCACCCCTCCACGGGCTACTGTTCATCCAGCCCTCCACCGTCTACGGTTCATCCAGCCCTCCACGGGGTGGTCCTATTCATCCAGCCCTCCACGGGGTCCTGTTCATCCAGCCCTAACCGGCTCGATCGATCGGGGTCTTGTTCATCCAGAGGCAACACCACGGGGTCCTGTTCATCCACCCCCACTGAAAACTGTTCATCCAACCCCCCAGCAACGCTCACTGTTCATCCAGAGGCAGCATCGATCGGCTTCAGTTAGCAGCAGTAGCGAAGGAGTCGCTCGATCGGGTTCAGTTAACAGCCATCGATCGATCGCTCGGGTTCAGTAACGCGTAGCCTACAGTGCAATTGCTCGGGTTCAGTTAGAGCCCAACACCTCGCTCGGGTTCAGTTAGAGCCCAACGCCTCGCACCCACACGCGTGCGTGTACGAGAGAAACGCGCATTGCTTGGCCCCGACCACCCACCGCAACCGGGAACACCCCTATATTTTCCTCGCCCTCGCTTCTACCACGGTTTTTTCCGTCAGGGACGGCCCAAAGAATGTCATGCAGCTGCGTCTCCGGCCCGCCCAGGACGAAAATCCCATTTTGTGTCATGATTTTTCGTCATATAAGTAGGACCCCACCACATCTATGATGATACCGGGTTTTGTCACAATTATCGTCATAGAAGTGTCATAAGTATGACAGAATTTTTTTTCGTTCGGCCCAAAATGTCACGGATGTGTCTTTTTTTGTAGTGTTACCTCCCCTCGTAGTTGAGGGATAAATTTTGGTTTTTTCGTCTTTCAAGTTCCTCATAGTGACCAGCAGATATAAATCCCAAGTGACTCAAAGAATAGAGCTATGCTCCCCGGCAACGGCGCTAGAAAATAGTCTTGATAACCCACAAGTATAGGGGATCGCAACAATTTTTGAGGGTAGAGTATTCAACCCAAATTTATTGATTCGACACAAGGGGAGTCAAAGAATATTCTCAAGTATTAGCAGTTGAGTTGTCAATTCAACCACACTTGGATAACTTAATATCTGCAGCAAAGTATTTAGTAGCAAAGTAATATGGAAGTAACAGTAACGGTAGCAAAAGTAACAGTGATAGTTTTGTAGTGATTGTAATAGCAGCAACGGAAAAGTAATTAAGCAAAGAACAATATGTGAAAAGCTCGTAGGCATTGGATCGGTGATGGAGAATTATGTCGGATGCGATTATTCATGCAACAGTTATAACATAGGGTGACACAGAACTAGCTCCAATTCATCAATGTAGTGTAGGCATGTATTCCGAATATAGTCATACGTGCTTATGGAAAAGAACTTGCATGACATCTTTTCTCCCACCCTTCCGTGGCAGCGGGGCCCTAATGGAAACTAAGGGATATTAAGGCCTCCTTTTAATAGAGTACCGGACCAAAGCATTAACACATAGTGAATACATGAACTCCTCAAACTACGGTCATCACCGGGAGTGGTTCCAATTATTGTCACTTCGGGGTTGCCGGATCATGACACATAGTAGGTGACTAATGAATTGCAAGATAGGATCAAGAACTCACATATATTCATGAAAACATAATAGGTTCAGATCTGAAATCATGGCACTCAGGCCCTAGTGACAAGCATTAAGCATAGCAAAGTCATAGCAACATCAATCTTATAACATAGTGGATACTAGGGATCAAACCCTAACAAAACTAACTCGATTACATGATAAATCTCATCCAACCCATCACCGTCCAGCAGGCCTACGATGGAATTACTCACGCACGGCGGTGAGCATCATGAAATTGGTGATGGAGGATGGTTGATGATGACGATGGCGACGGATTCCCCTCTCCGGAGCCCCGAACGGACTCCAGATCAGCCCTCCCGAGAGAGATTAGGGCTTGGCGGTGGCTCTGTATCGTAAAACATGATGAATCCTTCTCTCTGATTTTTTCTCCCCGAACCTGAATATATAGAGTTGGAGTTGAGGTCGGTGGAGCTCCAGGGGGCCCACGAGGCAGGGGGGCGTGCCCAGGGGGCAGGCGCGCCCCCACCCTTGTGTACAGGGTGTGGCCCCCGTGGCCTTGATTCTTTCGCCAATATTCTTTATTATTTCCAAAAATAATCTCCGTGAAGTTTCAGGTCATTCCGATAACTTTTATTTCTGCACAAAAATAACACCATGGCAATTCTGCTGAAAACAGCGTCAGTCCGGGTTAGTTCCATTCAAATCATGCAAGTTAGAGTCCAAAACAAGGGCAAAAGTGTTTGGAAAAGTAGATACGACGGAGACGTATCAGGTACTAATGATCCCACTTTTTGGAGGGTGTTAAATCTTATTGTAATAATTATGAAAGTGGATTTGGAGAGTTCATGACTTTATTTACACTTTCATAATTATTACAATAAGATTTAACACCCTCCATAATTAGGTACTAATGATCCCCAAGTGAATGATTTGTTTTACTATACTAACCTATCTCACGAAGTTCCGTTAAGTCTTGTGTGATTGAAGTTTTCAAGTTTTGGGTGAGATATCGACATGAGGAGAATAAGGAGTGGCAAGACCCTAAGCTTGGGATGCCCAATACACCCCAAGGTAAAATTCAAGGAACCCAAGCAACTAAGCTTGGGGATGCCCCGGAAGGCATCCCCTCTTTCATCTCCAACATTATCGGTGACCTCAATTAGAGCTATATTTTTATTCGTCACATGATATGAGTTTTGTTTGAAGCGTCATTTTGTTTTATTAGGCTCTGCTTGCTTTTATTTATAGTAATGTTTTGCATCTTTTATGTCAATAAAAATGTCAAGTATAGCCTTTACCATGCTTATTTTGCAAGTCTATATGTTGCTATTTGAAAACAGAAAGTTTGTTGTTATGTTTTGAATATTTGTGAATAGTCAGAACATGATAAAATCTTGAAATTTTTACACAATAATCTATAACAAATTTTCTACAGTGTGGTAATTTTTCAGAATGTTTGGAGTTAGAGAAGTATGAATCTTCTTGCATGCTTTACAGACTGTTCTGTTTAGACAGATTGCTGTTATGTTTGCATTGTCTACATATGTGTGCTTGTTTAATGATCCTATTTGAGGATAGGAATATTAAATATGCATAGGCATTTAGTATGCAATGTAAAATTATAATTTTAGTGATTTTCTACAGTAGAGAATGATAAGGTTTTGCATTGATTTATACTAACTTACCTCACGAGTTCTTGTTGAGTTTTGTGTGGATGATGTTTTTAAGAATTAGGGAAACCGTGATATGGGAGGAATTAAGGAGACACAAGAGCTCAAGCTTGGGGATGCCTGGCATCCTTAGTTAATATTTCAAGAAGTTTCAAGCATCTAAGCTTCGGGATGCACGGTTGGCATCCCACCTTTCTTCTTCAACAATGATTGGTCAGTTTTGATTGAGCCTAAGTTTTTGCTTCTTCACATGATATGTGCTATCCTTGGAATGTCATTATATTTGGTTTTGCTTGTTGTTTGAAAAAAATACTTAAGATCTGAAATTCTTAAATGGGAGAGAGTCTTCACATAGCTACTTAATTATTTGAGTATTCATTGATCTTCACTTATATCTTTTTGGAGTAGTTTGTCATTTACTCTCGTGCTTCACTTATATCCTATGAGTAAATGGTTGAATAAATTGAATATCATAAATATGAAATTATATATGTTTCATATGCTTATCCCATGGGGAGTAATGACTTCACATATAAGAAGTAGGTTGTTAAATTTATTGAAAGTTAGCAAACACAGCATTGGTCACTTGAACAATTCACAAAAGAATATTGAAGGAAGAGAGATTTCACATATAAATATACTATCTTGGACATCTTATATGATTGTGAGACCCATTAATTAATTTAAAAATTGAGAAAATTAGTTGAAGTTGGACAAGGAAGACAACGTAATGAGTTATGTTTGGGTATATTTGTATAGAAGTTACATTGTTATGGATCCTCCAACATGTGGTGCTTGCTGTTTGGAATCTTTTGCTAGCCAAAATTTCTGTACTAAGCGGGAATACTGCTTGTGCATCCAAAATCCTTGAACCAAGTTTCTTCCATGAGTATCCACCATATCTACCTATATGCGGTATTTACCTGCCGTTCCAAGTAAATTTGCATGTGCCAAACTCTAATCTTCAAATAATAATCTGTTTTGTATGCCCAAATCGCTCATGAAGCGACAGGGGGCTGCCAGCACCTTCCATGCTAGGTGGGTTATTGTCACGATGAGTGTTTATTCGCTTGTCATTCACGAGAAAGTGGCTGATAATTGGTATACCCAGTCCTATGATCAAAATCAAAATATATAATAAAATAAAAAATCCCCCGGATTGCTGTTGGTATGGAGGGCACCCGAGGATTCGGCTAGCCATGGGTTGTGCTTGTTGGTGGAGGGGGAGTAAAACTTTAACTTTCTGTTTGGGAACCGCCTATAATGTGTCTAGCAGGGAAGATGTTGAAAACTCTCGGTTGCTACGTTGACAATGAAAGCATACCTCCCAAAATTATATTCATTTCTGTTTTACAAACTTCAAGCTCTAGCACCTCTGCAAATCCTTGCTTCCCTCTGCGAAGGGCCTATCTTTTACTTTTATGCAAGAGTCAGTAGTATTCCTTCTCATTTCAACCTCAATTATTCTCTAGTTGGCAAGTATCATGTGGTGGGGAAAGATCCAAGCATATATGGTATTCAAATATATTTGATCATGAATTATTACTGTTGATAATTATCTATATGATAAATAAGTTGGGAGGCGAAACATTAAGCCCCTATCTTTCTCTGTGTTCGATGGATGCTATTTGTTCTAAAAATATGCTTTGAATGTCAGCAATCATGGAAGACTATATGATAGTTGAGTATGTAGAAATTGCTAAATCAAAGCTCTTACATAGACCCTTCCTGAAAATAAGATGAATTGCAATTGTTTGATGACTGAGAACATAGTTTGTTACTCCCTCCGTTCGGAAATACTCGTCGGAGGAATGGATGTATCTAGATATATTTTAGTTCTATATACATTCATTTTTATGCATTTCTTCGACAAGTATTTCCGGACAGAGGGAGTAGTTTTCAACAAAGTTTATGGTCTATGCTTTAACATGTGAATAGCTTGTTACTTGATCATGAGAAGTTTTATGAGATGAGATATTGTTTATGATATATAATGATGCTATAAAAAGTGTTTGGAACACTCAATGATCAATTTATGCAATATGCTAGCATTCACACTTCATAAATTATTTCTTTTATCATTTACCTACTCGAGGACGAGCAGGAATTACGCTTGGGGATGCTGATACATATCCAGTGTATCTATAATTTATGAAGTATTCATGCCATGTTTACAACAATTTTATATGGATTTGGTATGATTTGATTAGAACTAACCCAGACTGACGCTGTTTTCAGCAGAACTACCGTGGTGTCGTTTTTTGTGCAGTAATAAAAGTTCTCGGATTGGGCTGAAACTTTTTGGTGATTTTTTTGGGAACAAAAGAGAACCTGAAGCATCGTGGGAGGGCCAAAAGCTTCACGAGGAAGCCACACTCTCTAGGCTTGCCCTACCCCCAGGAAGGGGCGAGCGAGCTTGTCGCTGCCTCATGGAACACCTTGACATGAAACCTACGCCAAAAATTCCTATAAATACACAAACCCCCAGAAAGAACCATAGATGAGAAGTTCCGCCGCTGCAAACCTCTATAGCCAGGAAAAACCAATCAGGACCCTTTTCTGGCACCCTGCCGGAGGGGGAAATCATCACCGGCGACCATGTTCATCATCCCGGTGGTCTCCATGACGAGGAGGGAGTAGTTCACCCTCGGGGCTGAGGGTATGTACCAGTAGCTATGTGTTTGATCCCTCTCTCTCGTGTTCTTGATTTGGCATGATCTTGATGTACCGCGAGCTTTGTTAATATATTTGTATCTTATGGTGTTCTTCCCTCTCTACCTTTTTGTGATGAGTTGAGTCTTGGTCTTTGAGGTTTCGTTATATTGGATTGAGTATTGGATTTGAGAACACTTAATGTATGTCTTGCATGTGGATACCCGTGGTGACAACGGGGTGTTCTATTGATTCACTTGATGTATGTTTTGGCACTCAACTCGCGGATTCCCGAGGTGACATTGGGGTAATCTATGCATAGGGGTTGATGCACATTTTCGTCCTACGTTCTGCGATAGAAACTTTGGAGTGATTCTTTGTTGCACGTTGAGGGATTGCCATATGATTTAATTGTGTTATCATTGTTGAGAGATTTTGCACTAGTGAAAGTATGAACCCTAGGTCTTGTTTTCAAGCATTGCAATACCGTTTTTGCTCACTTTTGTTACTTGCTACCTTGCTGTTTTTGGAGGAAATATGCCCTAGAGGCAATAATAAAGTTCTTATTTTTATATTTCCTTATTCATGATAAAGGTTTATTATTGATGCTAGAATTGTATTGATCGGAATCCTATATACATGTGTGAATATATAAACAAACACCGTGTCCCTAGTGAGCCTCTACTTGACTAGCTCGTTGATCAAAGATGGTTAAGGTTTCCTAACCATGGACATGGGTGGTCATTCGATAATGGGATCACATCATTAGGAGAATGATGTGATGGACAACACCCATCCGTTAGCTTAGCATAATGATTGTTCAGTTTTATTGCTATTGCTTTCTTCATGTCAAATACATATTCCTTTGACTATGAGATTATGCAACTCCCAGATACCGAAGGAATGCCTTGTGTGCTATCAAACGTCACAACGTAACTGGGTGATTATAAAGATGTTCTACAGGTATCTCCGAAGGTGTTTGTTGAGTTGGCATAGATCGAGATTGGGATTTGTCACTCCGAATATCGGAGAGGTATCTCTGGGCCCTGTTGGTAATACACATCTTAAGCTTGCAAGTAAACGACTAAGGAGTTAGTCACGAGATGATGTATTACGGAAAGAGTAAAGAGACTTTCCGGTAACGAGATTGAACTAGGTATAGAGATACCGATGATCGAATCTTAAAGAAGAGTTGTATATGATGCAACTAGAAGGTTTTGTCAATCCTAAAGGTGCTAACAAAGTGTGCAAGCTCCAGCGATCCATCTATGGACTGGTGCAAGCATCTCGGAGTTGGAATATACACTTTGATGAGGTGATCAAAGCACATGGTTTTATACAGACTTACGATGAAGCCTGTATTTACAAGAAAGTGAGTGGGAGCTCTGTATAATTTCTGATATTATAAGTGGATGAAATATTGCTGATTGGAAATGATATGGAATTTCTAGATAGCATAAAAGGATACTTGAATAAGAATTTTTCAATGAAAGACCTCGGTGAAGCTGCTTACATATTGGGCATCAAGATCTATAGAGATAGATCAAGATGCTTGATAAGATTTTCAATGAGTACATACCTTGACAAGATTTTGAAGAAAGTTCAAAATGGATCAGTCAAAGAAAGGGTTCTTGCCTGTGTTGCAAGGTGTGAGGTTGAGTAAGACTCAAAGCCCGATCACAGCAGAAGATAGAGAGAGAATGAAAGTTATTCCCTATGCCTCAGCCATAGGTTCTATAAAATATGCCATGTTGTGTACCAAACCTAGTGTGTACCTTACCATGAGTTTGGCAAGGGGGTACAATAGTGATCCAGGAGTAGATCACTAGACAGCGGGCAAAATTATCCTTAGAGGACTAAGGAAATATTTCTCGGTTATGGAGGTGATAAAGAGTTCGTCGTAAAGAGTTACATCGATGCAAGCTTTTACACCGATCTAGATGACTCTGAGTCTCAATCTGGATAGAAAGTGGGAGCAATTAGCTAGAGTAGCTCCATGTAGAGCCTTGTAGGCATAGAAATTTGTGAAATACATACAGATCTGAATGTGGCAAACCCGTTGATTAAACCTCCCTCACAAGCAAAACATGATCACACCTTTGTACTCTTTGGGTGTTAATCACATAGTGATGTGAACTAGATTATTGACTCTAGTAAACTCTTTGGGTATTGGTCAAATGGCGATGTGAACTATGGGTGTTAATCACATGATGATGTGAACTAGATTATTGACTCTAGTGCAAGTGGGAGACTGAAGGAAATATGCCCTAGAGGCAATAATAAAGTTGTTATTTTATATTTCCTTATTCATGATAAATGTTTATTATTCATTCTAGAATTGTATTGATCGGAAACCTAAATACATGTGTGAATATATAAACAAAGACCATGTCCCTAGTGAGCCTCTACTTGACTAGCTCGTTGATCAAAGATGGTTAAGGTTTCCTAACAATGGACATGAGTTGTCATTTGATAACGGGATCACATCATTAGGAGAATGATGTGATGGGCAAGACCCATCCGTTAGCTCAGTATAGTGATCGTTCAGTTTTATTGCTATTGCTTTCTTCATGTCAAATACATATTCCTTCGACTATGAGATTATGCAACTCCCGGATACCGGAGGAATGCCTTGTGTGCTATCAAACGTCACAACGTAACTGAGTGATTATAAAGATGCTCTATAGGTATCTCTGAAGGTGTTTGTTGAGTTGGAATAGATCGAGATTAGGATTTGTCACTCCGAGTATCGGAGATGTATCTCTGGGCCCTCTCGTAATACACATCATAAGCTTGCAAGCAAACGACTAAGGAGTTAGTCACGAGATGATGTATTACGGAAAGAGTAAAGAGAGTTGCCGGTAACGAGATTGAACTAGGTATAGAGATACCGACGATCGAATCTCGGGCAAGTAACATACACTACAAAAAAATACACTTCCGTGATGATACGTGTTTGTCACAGTAGGTCACGTTTTCTGTCATGCATGTACATCCATGACGATTTTATGACAGAATCAAGATAGTCATACCTGTGCTGTCGTAGAAGTGTTCCATGACATTACCAAAATTATCATCATGGAAGTGTCCACTTCCATGACGATAAATCACGCGTCATAGAAGTGCTTTCGTCAAGGGTGACCGACACGTGGCATCGACTGTAACGGCTCGCCCTTAAGCTATCGGGTCCGGTTTTGGATCCGATAACCCGTTAACAGCCCGGACCAATGGGGATTTTCCACGTGCAAAATTCTCATTGGTCGGAGGAAACACGTGTTGGCTCACCGTTGGACAGATGTCAGCCACTCATTGGACAGGAGGCGCCTATGATACGTCGACACATGGCACGGCCCAACCAAGGCCCATTCCGGTGAAAAGTACGGCCCAGCTAAAGGCCCACCATGTTTTTTCAGACACTAGTGGGCTGGCCCGTTAACAGCCTACCATGTTTTGGGTCAAATTGAGGCCCATACCAGATGAGGCCTATTCACAGCCAGCCGTGTTTTGGGCCAAATTACGGCCCATATCGGATCAGGCCCGTTAACAGGCCACTGTTCTTTGGGACAATTGCATTTTTGCCCCTAGTTGGTTCCTACCCACGGGTTTTGCCCTTACTTTTTGAGCTTGCTCAGTTTTGCCCTTACTTTTTCCGTCGAGGTCCCTCGAATGCCCTTTGACCGTTTGACCAAAACTTTGATCATAACTAATTCATATGAACTCAGAAAAATGCAAATAAGATATCAAAATGTTCAGATAAACATTACCTCTATGTGCACATCATTTGCACTCAGGACAAAAGCACCCTTTAAACTACCTGAGGTAATTAATGTTAGTAACATTATTAAAAATAAAAAGGTATAAACAATATTTTTTCATGAATAAAAATTACATGCAAATGTAGGTGATGTTTTCTGAACATCCTGATATCTTATTTGCATTTTTCTGAGTTCGTATCAATTTGTTATGAAGTTTCCAAATAATGGTCAAAGTTGTATTAAGATTCATAACAAGATGATACGAACTCAGAAAAATGCAAATAAGATATTTGGATGTTCAGAAAACATCACCTACATTTGCATGTAATTTTTATTCATGAAAAAAATATTGTTAATACCTTTTTATTTTTAATAATGTTAATAACATTAATTACCTCAGGTAGTTTAAAGGGTGCATTTGTCCTGAGTGCAAATGATATGCACATAAAGGTAATGTTTATCTGAACATTTAGATATCTTATTTGCATTTTTCTGAGTTCATATGAACTAGTTATGAATTTTCAAAGTTTTGGTCAAACGGTCAAAGGGCATTCGAGGGACCACGATAGAAAAAGTAAGGGCAAAACTGAGCAAGCTCGAAAAGTAAGGGCGAACCCCGTGGGTAGGAACCAACTAGGGGAAAAAATGCAATTGTCCCCTGTTCTTTTGGGCCCATTCAAAGACAAGTTTGTATTTCAGCCTGTTAAATGCCTGTTTATCAGTTCGACCCGATAATAGTTTCGGCCTATTAGCGGCCCGTGGTGTATCTGGGACGTTGTCGGCCCGGTTTAACTTTAGGCCATTTAACGGCCCATGCAGATACTAGGCTATTTCTTGTCCGAAGTAACTTTAGGCCTCTTAACGGCCCGTAGTCTTCGTGGATAAATTTCAGCCCAACTGGCCTATCGGCCTGTTAATGGCCCGTGTAACAGTTGGGCCTAATTACAGCCCGCGTTGAATCCGGCCTGCTTACAGCCTATCTGATAATGGCCTGTGACACTTTTGGGCATATGGCCCGCGTGGATACCGGCCTCTTAAAGCCCATAATTTCATTGGGCCAAACAGGCCCGAGATATATTTTGGCCTGTTAACTGCTCGTCCTATTTGGGCCCAACATGGGCCTTAGGCAGTTTCGGCCTGTATTGGCCCATGAATTTTTCGGCTCAACGCTAGCCCAATCTAGGTTTTAGCCTGTTAAAAGCCCATGGTATTCTCTGGCCCAGCCAGCCAGAACTTTACTCGGGCTGTTAAAGGCGGGAAACTACTATAGGTTTAGACCTGTTAATGGCCCAAGATGATTATAGGCCCATGTTTTGGCCCATATGAGTAACGGGCCGGCCTGTAGACCGACAACACTGAGATCCACTGAACCTTCCGGCCTAAGTTACAGCATACCGACCAAAGAATAAACCTAGACTATACAATAAAGAAATTACGGCATATTACATCCACTGGGAATCAAAGTTCGCTACCGGTGATAATAAAACGCAACATGACCGCGGATTACATACACTGGGCATCAAAGGTCGCCACCAGTGCATATAAACGCGCTGACAAAAGAATATACAAAACTGAGAGCACTTCAGAAGGCACTAGGCCTGGCAAGGACGGGCCCCGCAAGCAGCCGAACAAGCTGATGAGACCTCAGTTGTGTCAACGATAGATGCTTCATCCCTAGTTGTATGGCACCGTAGTGCGCAAGGCAGTCCTCTGACATCTTCATTACATCTTTGACTTCAAGTCGGAGCTGAGCTGAAGCAAGCCTTTCCACTTTAAGTTGAGACTGAAGAAGTTGAACTGATTGAGGCAGCGACTGCACAGAGGTTGTCTCACACCTGCTGGTGAGTAGCTTCAACTCACTGTCTTCATCAAGACAGGACCTTGGGGTCATCTCGTTGTCCTCAAGATGGTTTGGCTCACTATCTTCCCTAAAGTTCTGCCTGGCATAAGAGATACGACTCTAAAAGAGAAACAAGGAGACACGTAACAGGTTTCACAATTATATAAGCAAATAAATGGATCTGCTCTGCATAAGGAACATGTTTTTACAACTACAATTTAAAACTGGTAGTTGTTGCAAACATCCAATCAGATGTAAACAGCAAAGTAAACAGTAGTGGAGGAAATGATGCCTATCCAAATCTATACTAGAACAAAGTTTGAAGGCTTGAGAAGGATGAACTGACATTACATGTTAACATGGGCTGGACAAAGCCCTTCTCCATGTTGATGGAAGGATAATTCAATAAATTCCCCAAAGAAATTTCTTTATAAGCATTGCCATTATTCTACATTTTGCAAAAAGTAAATATAGATCAAATAATATTGGAAGAAACAGAGGATAATCAAGCTCAGGTGCAGACTGATGATACATAATCATATAGCAATTAAGTAAGTACAACGTTACAAGGCAAAAGTCACTGACAAGAGGAATGCAGACATCAACGTGTGTAGTGGCATTGGCTTTATTCAACATTTTGGTAAGAGTAAATGTAGATATGATAATTTGGAGAAAGTGGAGGGCAGGGCAGATAAGATGCAGATTAATGCTAGACAATCAACTATCTCGCGATGCAAGTATAGTAATTCCACCACCGTCCGTTATTACTTGTCGCTGAAATGGATGTATCTAGCACTATTAAGTTCTAAATAAATCCAATTAATCAACAATTAATTGGATATAGAGGGAGTACATGACAACAGGTACTTACATGAGCAATCCAAAACTTCATAACCATTATGTTAATTCTACATTTATCTAAGAGTAAATATAGATCTTATAATTTCAAGCAAAGGGAGGATAAAGAAGCGAACATTTACAGTGATGCTACATAATCAAACAGCAATGAGTGTAAGTATGCTGACAAAGGGCAAGAGGTAATGACAAGAGCAATGCAGAGCCCAGTATTGATGTGAGATCCCATGATCCTTTGAGCAAGGAGATTCATCTGAAATTAGTTTTCACACAAGAGAGAAGGTAAGGCACATGCAGAAATTTAGGAGTTCAAATTTTGAATTGATATCATAGACAGTACCTCACGCTGGGCTCTCAGCCGTTCTAATAGGGGTTTGGCCAGTGGAGTAGGGGTAAAGTGTGGTACAGTTGGGCCTGTGTTTTCTATGGCTGCTGATCTATCTGATTTAACAGATATCACTACCTTTTCCAAATACCTAGTTTGTACGATTTGAGGATCTGCACTCACCCTCTTCCTTTTGGACATCTATTACGAAAGAACAACATTTGACTGGAAAAACATAGTATGATGACACATGGAATAGGTACAGAAAATGGATAGGTATGACATATACTCATATATGATGCTTAAACTAAGCAGATGGTGTAACAAAGTAGAAGTAATGCAAGAGGTCAGATGCAAAATATGTGTGACCAATACAACCTTGCCAAGTAGAGGAAGCACCTTGATGGGTGAATAAGATAGGCCATCCTCCACCATGCCAAGTTTGTTAGCCAGTGGATTGTTCCGCAATATTCCTCTCGTGCGCCCATTCTCATATTCATTTTGATAATGTTCAATACCTGACATGCATGAAAACATAAAAACAAGTGAGATTATCTTTGTAATGCAGAAGTGATTCTAATCCAATACTGTCTCCCTGTAAACCCCTTTGTGCTATCTCTGCAATTCTTCTAAGAGGTGCCATGCATGCTGTAATTTAGTGTGTGCATTAATATAATGTGGCCTACTACTCAAAATATGAGAGCTCCAGAAGTGATGATACTTCACAGATGACAGCTTCAACATATAGTAAAGAAGAACAAGTCGACCTGACCTGACAGATTCAAAATATACTAAGGGAGAACAACTCGACCTGACCAGCCGACCGCAAGAGAAGAGGATCATCTTGAAGAAGAGCAGAAGAGCAAGCAAATTGAAGATATTACTAGTCTTTCTATACATTGTCGGTTGGCCACCCATGATGAACCAGAGCGCACAGAGAAATACTATTCCTTCCGGTCTCTCCATATGTGGCTCACATGCATTTCGAAACTAAAGTAGGAACATTTAGCTTACCAATTAAACATCTCTCAGTCTTACTAATATAAGCATAATATCAGATTTGAATTTGTACAACTAAGCTTATTTAGCTCGATGGGTGGAGCAGTGCTATTATGACACGAACCACGTAGGCTGATCGTGGTCATCATAAAATGGGGAAATCATAAGCATGATGAGTATAGTGTTGACCATTGCAGTGGGATGGTAGATCTGAAGCTGCAAACCGCGCAAAGGGTAGTTAGCAACCGATGTTTGCTTTGAAATAACAACTAAGATTTGGTATGGACAAGAAAGTACAGTCAACAAGTGACAAAGAAATGCAATTCTGTTGTCTCTCTATATGTCGCGACATGAATTTGGAAACTCAAGTGGGACCTTTAGCTAACCAATTAAATGTGTCTGTTAACTAATATCAGTACCATATCACAATCATATTTGAACAACTAAGCTTTGGAATTTTGAGTGTTGTGTTGTTTAGCTTGAAGGGTGGAGTAATGCTAGTACGGCAGAAAGCACCTACGCAGATCATAGTAGAGTAGATAAAAGGGGAAAACCCTAAGCATCAAGAGTAAAATCTCTAAAGTGGAACTAGCTGGACCAGTGGGTGGCACATGCTTTTCGAAACGAATATAGGAACATTAGGTGACCAATTAAATGTTCTCTGTTTTAGTGATATGAGCATCATATCAGATTCGTATTTCAACACGTAAGCTTTGGAATTATGAGTGGCATGTTGTTTCGCTTGATGGGTTGAGGTCTTGAGGAGCATTGCTAGCACAACATGAAGCACCTACGATGATGGTAATGAATATAAAGGGGGGAAACCATAAGCTTTACGAGTATAGTGACCGTGCCATGGCGGATCTGAAGGTGCAAACCGGACAAAGCTACTTCACAACCAATGTTTGCTTTCAACTAGCCACTATGATTTGGTACGGACAATAAAAGTACAGTAAACAATTTAGATCTATTTTCTGGGTGAGATCAATAACTTAAGCACATATGGAAGAGTACCACCTCTCTTGCGACGCCATGTAGGCCCCTGCTGATACGTTGATGGTGCTGCGGGTGCGATGGCTGTCGGCGGTGGGGAAGAAGACTTGAGACGGCAGACAGCCGGGTCGGGGGATAAATCCTGTTGCCGTGGACGAGGCGGTCATAGGAGCAGCAATGGCATGGTGGACGATGGCGCCAACGAAGCGAGAGGACGCGATGAAAGGATCCTGGTCCGGCGCCGTGGATGAGAGACGTCCATCTCTTGCAGTGGACGACGGGGTAGGGGTAGCGGCTCCGACAAGGTGAAGGATGGGGTGGCGGACGGAGGAGGCTGGCCGCAGTGGGGAGGTTGTTGTGGCACCGACGGTGTATGAATGGGGAAATGGAGGGGGAGGGGGGATCTCAAACTTTGGGACGCGCTTGTCTAAAATGTGGGAAAGTTACGAACGTATCCCCCGTTTAAAATTTCGGACATCACGTCAGTTGGGGATAGGACGGTAATCTCGCATCTCCCAAATATTTGCCGGTAACGATTTCGGGCGAGGAGAGGGTGCTTTGCCGCCCACGGTTAGCACCCATGGTGTATGAACGGGGCTGACGGGTAGGGCGGTTGTGTCACGTCTGAGGGAAGTTACACATCTGCCCTTATTTAAAATATTAGCCTACATCGATTTCGGACGAGGAGAGTTTGTTTTGCCGCCCATCGTGTATGAATGGGGAAAGGGAGGGACAGACACATGTCTTTCGGGCGAGCTTGAATCAAATGTGTTTTGCCGCCCATGTTTGGCACCCACCGTGTCTGAATGGGCTCAGAGGCCATCATGTCACGTCTGATTGAAGTTACTAGTCTACCCCTATCGACAACAGTGTAAATCCGGTCGATAAGGATGTCAAGTGTCAGGGGTAGACAGTAATTTCCATCTCGCAAACACTTGTTTCGGGCAGCCCACAAATGATAGTGGGTGTTTAGCCGCTTCGTTCAAACTTGGGAGAATTAGCATTCACGTTTGCCCTGGGCCCTGACAACTAAATCCAAATCCAATATTTATTTGTTACGAATATCCACAAATAATTCTATGTTTTGTTATTTATTTCTTCAAAACCACAACAAAGATTTATTCCACCTTTATATATGATTATGATTTAGAAATGCTGTGATCTTCGAATTCAGTAGGTTCTAGGTTGGATACACTTTGAGTCAAACAGTTATTTCATCCAATACAATATGCTCACACGAAAAACAGTTCACCTTATGTCAATCATGCAAGTACTGAGGATTACCTCACCTAAAAAATTTGGATCATTACAACACATGGACAACATAGGGGGTCTTACAACATAATCCATTCAGAGACATGACACAACATGCAAGTACAATAATCTAATGACAATTTCAACTCGTATCTAAAGAAGAACTGGGATTACCCTAGGCTTCAGATAGTAGAAGCAGCAGGACCTCCTCCGTCTTCAAATGCAACATTCTTACTTCCTCTGATTCTTGGGTTGCTTGCATAATGCGTGCAGCTAATTGCATAATTTCCAGCTTCAAGATCGAGATTACCTCATGCATGGAAGCCACACCATCTCTTTCTGCCTCTAGTAGAGCCTCAAGAACTATAATATCTGTGCTCAGACTGCTCTCCGGTGATGTTGCCTCTGAACTGCTACCATCTGGTAACATGGATGGCGCACTGCTTACACAAATAGATTCTGGGGTTGTACATTGTGTCCTAGTGTGAGCGGCATCCTGAAAGGTTTCCGCTGGACATAAGTAAGAGATTGTTATCACATGATCCAAGCAGTAAGCTTACATGGTAAACGACATATGAATTATTGCCGAGCATGGCAAGCTATATTTAAATGGTTCAAAGCAGCATCAGCCAAAAAGAAATTAAAATGGTACGATGAAACTAGGGATGTAAGTGGAAAATAAACGACATCCGCCAGTCCCATCTAGTTAGTTTTTGCTAGCTCCCTAGTTCATTTTCCTCAAAAAACAAAAACTCTTTTGAACTATCATACCACTAGTGGAATTTAATCGGGATTAAACGGGGCCCAGTTGACATCCCTAGTTGAAAGGGAGTGTACCACCGCTATATTTAGGTTGCCAAGGCATCTAAGCAGTTGAAATAATCTGAGAAAGCACTTAACAGTGTGACCTCATGTAAACTACAAAGACAGTCTTGTGATGAAGTTCAGAGGAAAAGTTAAGGACTCAAATGAACTAGGCATGCATTTCTTTACGATAGTACATCAGGCACTGCTGACATATTGGCCAACTCAGGTATAGCGTAACAAGTAACAAACAAGCATTCGAATCAAGCAATACAACAAAGCAGACAACTGAACTATTTGTAATTCTGTAGGATTACAAGTTGAGGGCACAAGCCAAGAAAGCAGCCCACACGCATTACATTTCACGTGTACTAAAACACACTGGCTTACCATATTTTTTTGACCTGGCTGGCTTACCATATGTTGCTGTGAAGCCTCGCTGCTGTTGCAATATTCTTTGAAGATATCGTCAGCATCCCGTGGTTGCAAATCTAGTTGTTGTAGTTTATTCTACACCCTCTATTTAGGTAAAATTAATTTTAATCGCATGCACTGGTTCGAATTGATCATCAATGGTTCATCTAAACTAATGAAAGAAGGGTGTGTGCATACACGACAATATATTTGTTTCCCTCTATTTTATGCTTGTTCGAGGTGCCAGCCCCAAAAGAACAAATATTTTGCTTGATGGGGCTGGCAGCTCATAATTAATAGAAGCATCAAATTAGTCATGCAACTTGGGAAGATCAAGAACACACAAAAAAGTAATGAACAGAGGCTCGGAGCAGTGATGTAATAGCTAGCATTAGAAAATGTAGGGTAAAACAAACAAAAAGCAGCGGAACCACATGCTAGTTTGATGATGTGTAATTAAGCATAGAGAACATGAAGCAGTCTGATGGAACCAACAGGTGGCATCAGAACAACACCATTATCATAAATATAGCATGCAAGAAATAAAATAGTAGGCAGTTATATCTAGGAAGTACAGTAATACTTAGGACAAAACTAAAGCATATTAACTATATGTGCACTGGTATGTAATTTAGCACATGTAACATGTTCGCTGCCAGAAGTATGGCCCTACAGGTGCAAGCAGGATAACGCGTCTCATGAAAAATTGAATGATGTCCTGAAGAAATTCAAAGGTGCGGTGCTTATGCTAAGAAAGTGAACGTAGGCGCCGGCCGTTGGATAATAGTACCCGATACTCGGCAACGTATGGGTATCGTTGTCATACTTGATAGCTAAGGATCGTCGATGGTGCTCATGTTGCGGTTGAGTTTGGGCCGACTGTCGCCGTCGCTGAAGCGGCTCCGGTGCTTCGGTTGCGATGCCTATTGACATACAAGAAAGCTCATCTGTGGTAAGTGAATAGTTGCATGATAAAGAAGATAAAAACCTAAGGAGTACAAATCAAAATAACCCGATGAGGCTACGGCGTCAATAAAGCAGGGCCGGTGGAGTTGAATATGGCGTCTGTGGAGCAGGTCCGGTGCAGTGGATGAAGGCTTCGGTGGGCGCGGTGTACAGTTCTTTCGGTGAGGCGGATCTGTTGCGGCGGACGAGGGCTTGTATGAAGGGCCAGCGATGGGGCGAATGAGGGAGTCAGTGAAGGGCCTACACTGTGGTGGACGAGGGCGCCAGTTAAGCAGATCCGGTGCGGTGGACCATGATGGCGGTCAAGGAGATCTGGAGCGGTGGACAAGCCAGCCGCTGAAGCGGCTCCGGTGAAGTGGTGAGTTGGCAGTTGGGGGTTCCAAGGTGCGGAAGGTATATCCGGCGGAGTGTGAGATCCACCTGAGGCGAAGGACTAGATTCGGCGGCTTGCCATGGTTGGGGGGGTCGGGGAGGGGAAGGGGATGGGCTCTGGGGAAAAATGTTGGGGGCAAAGAGGGGAAAACAATGGAGTTACGAAAGCAGCCCTTTTCCGTTCATGTGGCAGGGGTAAAACAGGAATATCACAGGGCTAAACTTCCGGGTGCGAGATGTTTCGATGTGAGCGGGAAGTTTGAAAGCTTTTGGCGCCTGAAATTATAAGTGTTCTGCTCTTGTACGGCCGACTATGATATCATGGCCGAGAATTTATTTGTTTTGCATGCAAAAAAAAGTGCAAGTTTTGAAAATCAATGTCTCCAACTCGAAACTTAGATTGTCCATTCAATTCAAATGTGGATCATTGAGCTAGTACAAGCAAATACCATCATACGGTCCAATTCAAATGAAATTCCAAATGTGTTGATCCTAAATATGATGACAAAAGCAAAAATGTGTATGTGTATGAATAAAGTGGATGATTATAAAGTTTGAACATGCCCGTATGTGTATATCTCTAGGTTTGATATTTGAATTTGAAATAACGAAATCCCGGCTTAAAAAGGGTACCTCCGTTTAAATGAATTACAAAAGCTAATGATGGAGTCAAATTCCAAAATTCCAATCTTATGTTTGTAATTCTCGTACATCAAGGTATATCACGCATGTTCAAAAGTACCGTTATCTCATAGTCCAAACTATGAAACAAATTGATCAACCATGAATGCACACACTATTGACCATATATATCTCAATTAAAGTCCCTCAAATATAGACACCTCACTCTTTATCTGAAGCCAACCCCCACCCCCCTCCCACACACAAGTCATTCTCTCCCCCAGACACGAGCACACGAGCACATTAACACCCCCCTCTCTTATAAAGTCCGGACCCCAATATAGGTCTCTATCACTTTGTCTCTCGGGCATGCACACATCTCTTCCCCCACTCTCTAGGTCTCCCGGCATCTCTCTTTCCCAAGCACACACACTATGTAGAGTGCATCTTTCCCATACACACAAAACGTCGCCCCAAACGTCTATCTCCCTAGTTATGTGGTTCTTGCACACTCACCTCACACACCACCCCCACTGCAAACAAGCACACTTTGTCTCCTTGTGCACCACTCTCCTCTTTCTATCTCTCCCACATGCGGACCCGCCCCAGCTGCTTCCCTGTATACATATATGCCGCGACTCTTTCCATAGCTCCCTAATGTATCATCGTTCTCAATCTCGCACGTTGTTCTCTACACCATCTATTCTAAATCTCTCATGAAGTCCCTATCACACACACGATGACTCGCTTCCCTTGCGTCTCCGTACATAGGCCAATTTCGAACAACATCAACATTGTCTCCCTATCTTTACGTCATTTATGGACACAAACGACCCCTCCCCCTATCTTCCTCTCTCTCTCTCTCTCTCTCTCTCTCTCTCTCTCTCTCTCTCTCCCTCTCTCTCTCTCTCTCTCTCTCTCTCTCGCTCTCACACTCCTCTCCCACACACACTCGATGTCTCTTCCAAATAGTCTGCTCCCCGCCCGCACCCATGCTATCCCCGCTACTACACATGCCTTTGTCTCTCTCTGACACACATGTCACACCATTCCCCCTTCCCTTATACTAGGTCTACATCATTAGTGGTCTCTCTACTCCACATACACACACTCCCTCTCACACACAAACACACACACAAACACACACAGACACGCACAAACACCCATTTATCTGGATCCTCATCTCTCCCCATGTTCGCATGTGTATCTCACACACTCACTCTCTGATTATGTCTATGTGTCTCCATGTTACACAACACAAAGCCCCATGTACATGTCTCTCTCTATCCTCCACACACATAGACACAAAGAATCTCTTATCATTGCCTCAGTCTCTAGACATATCACACATGCACACTGTCTGTCTCTCTCGCAAACACGCTCAACAAGGGTTTCCCCGTGAATAACTTACCATCTATTCATCAATAGTCGTGGCAGTACGGCGAACATGAGACATGAAAAAGAATAAATCTACATGTGCGCAGACCACCTAGTATGACTACTAGGACTAGAGCAAGCCGAAAGCGCGCCGCCGTCACCCCCGCCTTATCGGCGACGGGAAAACCTTTGTTTCACACAGTCGAGAAGTCATTGTGCTAAGGCCCCACATGCCGAGGCGTTGAATAGAATGTAGATCCTAGTTTATGGAAACAAGTATCGATAATATGTTTGTATTTCCATACATATATTCCTTCTCTTATAAAAACCGAGTTGGTGATGATGGTACGCGTGCCATCTTGCAATATAGACCGTCTGATCTATATCTGACGGATGGAAATTAAACTAAAAGATACCTGCACCTCTCCCCACATTTGCTGACAAGGCCTTCCCTCGTTCATCCTTATCTCCAACAACCTCATTGCTGAGCAATTAAAAAAGGAAGCCTCTAGAACGAACTGGCTTGGTGGCCGCTGTCGGCGTCGTCCATCCCCATGCCTCCGCTCGGCCCGACCACCAATCACCACCACGCCCCACTCCACTTCACCTTATCTCCTATTTCTTGAGATATCATTAGCTTTCACACATGGGATTACTCCCGCATGGGTCAATCACAACAAGTGTTTTATAAAAAAATGCATCTTGATGTTCTGTGCAATGCATGGACATCTTGCTAGTACTCCTACAAAAGACTAAGTTGGTGATGATGGTGTGTCTGCCATCCGTCATTTCTGACCATTACATCTACATCTAACGACTGTGAGGTAAGTTGTTGCCTTTTCTCACCAACATCCCACTTCTCTACCAATTAGCAGAAAAACCCATAATTAGTATCTTAAAACCAACCACATCCCTCCCTCACCTCACCAAAACAGCCCAAGGAATATATTCTTATTGAAACATAATATATCTCTAGTGATATATGTGTATCAAAATTAGAATGTCTTGTATCAAGTTTGTGAATAAGTATTATTCTAATTATGATCCGTTGCAACACACGTGAATATTGCTAGTATTTCCAACCATGCAAAGAAATGCTAGTATTTCCATAGTTTCGAGTTTTCCATCAAGATATTAGTCACTCATGGTTGATATTTACTTTCAATCACGTACACATATGCACTATGTAACTAGCCTTGCTTATTGGCTTCCAAAGCTTAAATTTCACTCCTACTTACAATATGTAGAGTATTTAAGAAAAAACTACCACTTTCAACCAGCCCTAGGAAGAAACTATTGTATAAAAAATAGCAAAAACATACCCAAAATTTCTTAATCCACGCCAAAAACTACTACCTAGTGCCAATTAGGCTCGTTTAAACCCGTTTATGACAGGGTTGGCCCACATGTCCGTGCTGACGAGGCAACTTAAACCAACACATTTTGTTTGACCGTTGACACGAGGGACCCACATCTGACCTTCTATCCTGTTATTCCCCCTTAAATCATTATTTTTGCTGAACATTACTTCAAACAATACTGATGCGTGTTCGTCGGTGGCGCCGGTGATGAGCGAGTTGGCCGCCGCTCCACCAGACGGGCCGGACGCTGCGCTGGCCTCCGCACGGGTTGGCAGGCTGGCCCGAGCGTGACTCACGAGCGAGCAAGCCGCCGCGCTGGCCTTCGCTCGAGCCAGATGGCTGGCCTTAGCGCGGCGCGCGCGAGCAAGCCGCCGCGCCGCCGTGCCAATATAGCTAGCAAACCTTGCAGACAAGCAGCTGGACGAAGCTATCTTGGCTAGCTAGCAGCCGCGAGCGATGGACGGAGTTGGCATCCGGGCTGCCGCAAGATGGGCTCCGCACCGCCGGCTATTTTGACCTCGCCTTCTGCCGGCGGCGGTAGCTGCGTCCCATGGCCGAGGATGACTAGGTGGACGGGCCGGAGGTAGGAGGTCAATCGGGGATTTTTTTGCAGACTGACATGTAGGTCTCACAAGTCATAACACCTAACTTGCCGGTCGAATAGAAGGCGTTGACTTAAGGGGCGACATGGGTTGAAACGTGCCTATAACGGCAGTTTGTAGAGTAGTCGTTTCTTGGTAGGGCTGGTTGGTAAGGCTAGCCATAGTGGGGGTAACTTAGGTAGTAACTTAACACATCCCAAGACAATTTGCTTATGTGGCAAGTATTTAATGAGGAAAGAGGTGCTTGTGGTAACATAACATGTTACTGTAACATAGTGCTTCCCGAGGCAAAATGAGTCTATGAGCTAATAAATGAAGCAATCTATGACACTACTACTATGTTATTTTGCACTATGGAGGTAGTAACTTACACTAGTGTCATATGCATGACACTAGTATAGTTACTCCCCACTATGACCACCCTAAGGGCATGTACAATGGTTGATAAGGTGGTCTTATCTTAAGTCTGCCACGTATGCAAGTGGTAGTAGTTCCTTGGCATTATTAGTGGTTTCTTGGCATTATTAGTGGTTTCTTGTAAGGAATAATGTACTACTAGCGGTAAAAGGCGATTCTAGGTTGCGTTGTACTCCAACGAGTACTACTAGTGGTCGCGGGAGTGTATACCTCGTTTTGTGTGTTCGATCCCGGCCGAACGCACGGCGGCCTTTTTTTTAAATAGTTACTTCGCTGCGAGCCAATATTGTACATGGGTAGTTTGAGTTTTGAAGTCGAACGGAAGTGCCGCACCACAATCTGGGTGCACTGGTGTAACACCCCAAGTCCGACGCTTCAGTTGCCCTTCCATTTATTTTAGTTGTTGACGTGTGTTTATTATGGTTTTGCATTATCATAATTGTTTTGCATATTTCTTTTCCCTATGCTGTTGCCATGATCGTGATGAGTGCCATTGTCGTTTTGCTTCTTGCTTCATGTTCATCTTTTATTATATTGCAATGCGCCATCCTTGCCTTGTTATATGCTTCATGATGTGATGTTGCCTTTGTTATTTATGTTGCATTTGCATCATGATCATCATTGTAGTGTGCATATTTTTCGTGTGTATATTTATGGTGGGCTTGTTACATTAGTGAACTCCTTCTCCTCATCTTCTTTGTTGTTCCATCTTGCCCTTCCATCTAAACCATCATCAAGTGCAACACCCCATGACTAGCTTCTTCCTTTCAATTCTCACACATTTATTGCAAGTGGCATTTTCCTGTCCTAGTAAAATGTTCATTTATTTTCTGTAAATCTTATACCATGCCTACACCCTCTCTGCCAAATTTCAGATCCTTTGGAGTTGTTTTGGTAGGGTTCAAAAATGGCTCAAGTTTGAATTAATTTCAAACTTGAATTATTTTTCTACCTCTAAAAATGCCCAAGGCAATTTATTCAAATTCTGCACAAATTCTGGACCCCAGGGATATACTCATATCTCTCTCAACCTTCTTCATTGTACTTGTGCTCTTCTGTCTTGTTTTCTGTTTGAAGAAAAGAGAAGAAGGAAAGCAGAAGTAGCAACATTGTAGCCCAGCACCAGCACCAGCAGCCCATCTCCCCAGCCCACCTGCACTCAACTTTCAGCCCAGCCAAGCCGACATGCGCCGATCCCTCCTGTTCTTCTCCTACCTCCTGTTAGGCAGGCCATCAGGAGGCTCCTCGTCGGCGCTTCGGCTGATTTGACGGCCGGTAGCTTCCCTACCCTCCTATAAAACTTCTCCAAACCCTACCCTAGCCTCTCCTCTCTCCATTTCCCCCTCTCCCTGCCGCCGCCACCAGGTAGGTCGCCCACCATAGCCGTCGCCATGGACGAGGAGAGCTTAAGCTCGTCCCCGGTCTGAACACCTCCGTCGTCTGCGTTGCTGCCACGGGGAGAGAACCCCGACCCTCTTCGTCGTCTTCCTCACGCTCGCACGCGACCACGAGGACCCCGAAGGCTTCTTCCTCGTCGTATGCTTCTCTGCTTCCTCTTCTTCACGGAACCGACGGCATCTTCGTCAGCACGCTCCTCCTCCGTCCCCGGTCAGCCTCGACCTTGTACGACTCCAGCAACACCCTCACGGTGAAGCTCTGCTCCTCCCCATCTCTCTCTCCAGTCCCGTTGTCCGCATGTCCGTCGATCCGCGCAAGCCCGAGGCCGTCCGCCATGGCCGACCAGGGGAGCGAGTTCAAGCTCGTGCCTTGCCTCTTCCGCACTGCATCCACACATGCCTCCTTCCGCAGCTCTCTGCACGAACACGCGCACCCTAGCATGTTTCCGCACGCCCGCTGCTGTAGAGCTTGCCTCGCCATGCATCGCCGCCATGGACGCAAGCTCCTGCTCCCACACATGCCGCTGGCTTCGTTGCTTTGCTGCACCTTCGCTGCACACCTCCACGCACACGCATCAACACCCGCGCACGGCCGCGCTCGATTGTGACTTGTGGCTTCGGGAGCCCGTGGCCCTGCTTCGTCTTGCCGCCGTGATGTCCGAGGTGACCTCGAGCTCGTCCTCGAGTCTTCCCGCGCACCCAAGCCTTCTACATGGTCTCACCTCACAGCGCACCAACGTCCCTGTTCCGCACGCCCGCCGGTGCTCTACAGCCTCTGTAGTCGCCGTCTTGATCGAGTTCGCCGCCGGCAAAGATTCCTGTGCGCTCATGGAAGGTCAAGGCTTGGCCTTTGGATCCATTCAAAAGGTGCCATGCTCCTTCTCTTGCAAGATCACGTCACTAGCTCAGCTGGTTAGCCACACGCGCTTGCATACGGGAGGTCCTGGGTTCGAGTCCCAGGTGTCCCAATTTTTGCTCTGTTTTCCCTTTATTACTGTTGCACACACACTCAGCGCTCACTCGGGCCTCATTCGCTCCTTCCAATGCATGTATATTTTCCATTAATTTGCTTTGCTCATATCTAAATATCCATGCATCATAATAAAGCATGTAATATATGTAAAATGCTTAGGATTTCATGTGCTTTCATAATATGCAACTTTAACCATGTCAAAATGTTTAAACTTGCTGTTTGCATTAATTTGCATAAATGATTTGTTAAAAAGGTTTATTTCATAACTAAATAACCGTAGCTCCGAATTTAATAAATTATATATGTAACTTGTCTAGAAAAATGCATAGATTAACTTGCTGCACTTTATTTTGCTGTTTAACAACATTAAAATTTTGTATAGGGCAGAACAGTACCAAATTCGAAATATGCATATGAGGATTTTCCGGGATTGCTGTTTGTTGTTCCGGCGTCATTTAAACTTGCCTAGATAGGTAGGTTTGTTATGCTTCACCCCTTGCTATGTTTAATAACATTTAATATTATTGGGTTCATAAACGAGAGTGAACTAGATACTTGAATGTGGGGTTTCGTCGAATATGCAACTCGTTGCATATTGAGTTCCACTTAACTTGTAGTATTGTTTGTTGCACTTTACCATGCCATGCCTCTTTAAACCGGACATGCATCATGTTTGATTGTGCATCATGCCATGTTTATGTGATGGTTGTTTACTATGTTGTTTGCTTCTTTCCGGTATTGTTTCTTCTTGATAGTTCCGGTAACGTTGCGATTGTGAGGATCCGTTCGACTATGTTGGTTCATCTACTTCATGGATTCGGTCTTCTTCCTAGTGGGATTTCAGGCAAGATGACCGTCACCTTGGATCTCATTACTATCATTGCTATGCTAGTTGCCTCGATGCTATCGCTATGCCGCGTTACCTACCACTTGCTTATCAAGCCTCCCAAATTGCCATGAACCTCTAACCTTTGTCACCCTTCCTAGCAAACCGTTGTTTGGCTATGTTACCGCTTTAGCTCAGCCCCTATTATAGCTTTGCTAGTTGCAGGTGAAGATGAAGATTGCTCCATGTTGGATTATGTTTATGTTGGGATATCACAATATCTCTTATATTATTAATGCATCTATATACTTGGTAAAGGGTGGAAGGCTCGGCCTTATGCATGGTGTTTTGTTCCACTCTTGCCGCCCTAGTTTCCGTCATATCGGTATTATGTTCCCGGATTTTGCGTCCCTAACGCGGTTGGGTGTTATGGGAACCCCTTGACAGTTCGCCTTGAATAAAACTCCTCCAGCAAGGCCCAACATTGGTTTTACCATTTGCCTACCTACCACCTATACCTTTCCCTTGGGAGTAATTAACCCGAGGGTCATCTTTATTTTAGCCCCCCCCGGGCCAATGCTTCTCTAAGTGTTGGTCCGAACTAGAGCCCCTTGCAGCGCCACCTCGGGGAAACTCGAGGCCTGGTTTTAGTTGTACGGACTGCTCATCCGGTCATGGCCTGAGACGAGATACGCGTGGCTACTATCAGGGTGTCGGAACGCCGGGAGGTCTTGCTGGTCTTGTTTTACCATTGTTGAAATGTCTTGTAACCGGGATTCCGAGACTGATCGGGTCTTCCCGGGAGAAGGAATATCCTTCGTTGATCGTGAGAGCTTATCATGGGCTAAGTTGGGACACCCCTGCAGGGTTTGAACTTTCGAAAGCCGTGCCCGCGGTTATGTGGCAGATGGGAATTTGTTAATATCCGGTTTTAGTAAACTTGAAGTAAACTCTTCTAAAATACACCAACCGCGTGCGTAACCGTGATTGTCTCTTTTCGGGGTTGTTCGAGAGGAGAACACGGTTTTTGGGTTATGTTTGACGTAAGTAGGAGTTCAGGATCACTTCTTGATCATTACTAGTTGATGACCGCTTGCGTAGCTCCTCTTCTCACTCCTGTTTCGTAAGTTAGCCAGCCTACTTTGCTTAGCCGGTGCTGCAACCTCACCACTTTACCCCTTCCTTACCCTTTAAGCTTTGCTAGTCTTGATACCCATGGTAATGGGATTGCTGAGTCCTCGTGGCTCACAGATTACTACATCAACAGTTGCAGGTTCAGGTTATGCGATGATCAGGACGCGAGAGCGATGTTTACTTGTTTTGGAGTTCTTCTTCTGCTTCTTCGATCAGGGGATAGGTTCCAGGTCGGCAGCCTGGGCTAGCAGGGTGGATATTGTTTGAGTTTCTGTTTATGTTTCATCCGTAGTCGGATGTTGTTCTCATGTATGTTGTTGTATTCTTGGGGCGTTTATGCCTTTTGTATGTATCCCCAACTATTATGTAATGGTACGATGTAATGATATTCACCTTGCAAAAGCGTCTTCAAGATGCGCTTCTATCCTTGGTGGGACCTTCGAGTTCCTTTAGGATAGGGTCGCATCTTGGGGGTGACAAGTTGGTATCAGAGCCTCGACCGACCATAGGAGCCCCCTTGATTGATCGTGTAGTTTGGCCATTGTCGAGTCTTAAAAAAAACTTTTTCGGAGTCTAGCTATATCGGAGAGTAGGAATTCTTTTTACTCCTCAGTCCCTTCGTCGCTCTGGTGAGAAATATTGACGTAGGTGTTTTGAACTACTCCTCTTCCCCTTCAAATTTTTCTTTAGGTTCACGCGGTTAGTTTTCGTTCGTTGTCCATCCTATTTTATCCGGTGCATCTCTCGTTAAGTCGAGTCAAACCTCATTGTCTTTCGCGAGATCAATCCTCAGTTCTTCCTCCACGACGTTGTTTCCCTGTCCGAAGTTGTCCTTGTTTTTCCCACCCGCCCACCTTTTTCTTCTTGGAACCAGAGTCCAAAATCGAGTATCCTTCCTACTCGTGCGAAGCCTTTGCATTTTCTCCTCAATCATTTCAACCGGCGCTTTTCTATTCAATTATTCATCGTCCCAGTTGCTTTTGTTTTCCCGCCCTCCCACCCATTTTTTTCTTCCCGGAGTCTGAGCCTCTATTCGAGCAATTATTTCATTCGTGCGGAGTATCTTCAGTCTTGCCTCAATTGTCTCAACCGGTGAAGTCTCGTCTAGTTCATCATTGTTCGTCGCATTTTCTTTCCGGTGGATCCAAATTCAAGTTTTTCGTTGGTGATCATATTCTCTCCCTTGATTGAAGTGTTTCCCCTTGCTCGTTCCTCCTCTCGCCATTCTATTAGCCCGGAGTGTTTAAGACATCTCAGAAGATTCGTGTTTGCATCCAATCAATTTGAGGTTGTCACCTCATTCAAGTCTTTCAGCTGTTCCGGTGCATCATCTCTTCTACAATCCTTTCCAACGGTGTTTCTTTTCAGTGGGCCCTAACCCACAGGTCTTTCCCAGAATCTTACCTGACTCTTCTGATTTTCCGGAGTTATTCTCAAATTCTTTTCAAAATATGACGTAAGTATGGAATCCATCAGTCATATGCCTTCTCTGAGTTCGCTTTCAAATTCTTTTCAACTTTGGATCAACATTTCTAATATTCATTGTCCCGGAGCATCTCTCTATTTCTTCAAGGTGTTTCTCGTCGACCGAAGAAGAATTTCCCCCTAAATCTTGCCCGTTCTCCCGGAGATTCGTGTTGCTAGCTTGATGTTATCCTCTCAAATTATTTCAAATTGTGCAATTCTTTTCATCCATCCGGAGTATTTTAGGAGTTGTTTTTTTTCCGTTTCGATCATCCGGAGGCCATCTTTTCGGAATATTTCTTTGTTCTAAGCTTTTGAATTCATTCTCCAATTATTCTATATCCGTGCCCCGTCGTACGTCCCAATATTGTTCTGGTGCCTCATTCAAATATTCTTCAACCAGCTCGCGATCTCTTCGCTCTTTTGTCTCTAAATTCCCTCAAGTATCTTCATCTGTTTCAATTCTTGTCGGTGACTCATTCTCCTTTGTCATGCAATTTGAATTCTTACGGTGGTTCGTTGAAGATTCCTTTTCCGTTCTTATCATATCAATTCATTCATTCTTTCCCAATCATACCAGTGGATCATGAAGATTTTCCCAAATTTCGTGCTATATCCCCCCCTTAATCTTTTCCAACGCGAATGAGTAGTATGCAAATCCATGGTTTCTCATCAATTTAATTGGTGAAGGATACGCATAACATAATTCTTATTCTTCTTGCATCTAGTTGATTAATCCCTTCCTTCCGAATTTGTTCGTGTTGAATATATTCTAATCCCAAGTGTTTCCATCTTTCTTTTCCGGAGTCCCTAGTCTTCTCGCTTGTCTCGTCGCGAAGCTCCATCTTAATCATCGCAAGGCTTAACCTTATTCTTTTCATCCTTCAATTCTATCTTATAATCTGTTTGCTACCAGAGCTCTTCACGGTGGTTCATAAGGATCTAATTCATTCTTCAAGAGTTCATCAAGGTTCTTGTTGAAGGAGCTCAAGTATCTTCTTCTTCTTGCTTCTTGAGGTGCAATTAATTCTCCGTATTCTTTTGAAGTGGAGTTTTGCATTTGTTCGTTCTCTCTCAGCTATTAATCTTTTCTGCTTGTGGTCGGCGATCACCTCATAATTTTGAGATGTTTTCAATAATCCCACAACTAGTTTATTCTTTTCGTCATTGATTTTCCAACAACTTCATTCAATCCTTCTTCGTAAGGATGCTTTTCAAACTCAATCTTGGTTGAAGTTGTTTTTTTCTTCTCTGTTCTTTTCATTCCACTCTTTCAATTCTTCCGGAGGCGTTGTGTTGTACCTCTCGCCAAGTATCATTCCATCTTGTCAAGTACATGCTCTATTCCTTTCCATGTTCAGCCAGAGTTCTGCCTAAATTCTTTCATTCTTATTCCGCTTCTATCTTGTTCTAACCGGAGTGGCTTCGAATTCATTTTTGTTTCGGAGCTTTGATTCTTGTCATATTCGTCGTTTCCTTTTCCTACTCGAGTGTTCTTGACTTTGTTCATCCTCTCTCTTTTGTTCTTATTTCACCTCATCCCTTTTCCTTTCCGTCTCGGTCCTAAGATCTCGGGACGAGATCTCTTGTTAGTGGAGGAGAGTTGTAACGCCCCGATTCCGACGCTTCAGTTGCCCTTCCATTTATTTTAGTTGTTGACGTGTGTTCATTATGGTTGTGCATTATCATAATTGTTTTGCATATTTCTTTTCCCTATGATGTTGCCATGATCGTGATGAGTGCCATTGTCGTTTTGCTTCTTGCTTCATGTTCATCTTTTATTATATTGGATTGCGCCATCCTTGCCTTGTTATATGCTTCATGATGTGATGTTGCCTTTGTCATTTATGTTGCATTTGCATCATGATCATCATTGTTGTGTGCATATTTTTCATGTGTATATTTGTGGTGGGCTTGTTACATTTGTGAACTCCTTCTCCTCATCTTCTTTGCTGTTCCATCTTGCCCTTCCATCTAAACCATCATCAAGTGAACCACCCCATGACTAGCTTCTTCCTTTCAATTCTCACACATTTATTGCAAGTGGCATTTTCCTGTCCTAGTAAAATGTTCATTTATTTTCTGTAAATCTTATACCATGCCTACACCCTCTCTGCCAAATTTCAGATCCTTTGGAGTTGTTTTGGTAGGGTTCAAAAATGGCTCAAGTTTGAATTAATTTCAAACTTGAATTATTTTTCTACCTCTAAAAATGCCCAAGGCAATTTATTCAAATTCTGCACAAATTCTGGACCCCAGGGATATACTCATATCTGTCTCAACCTTCTTCATTGTACTTGTGCTTTTCTGTCTTGTTTTCTGTTTGAAGAAAAGAGAAGAAGGAAAGCAGAAGTAGCAACATTGTAGCCCAGCACCACCAGCAGCCCATCTCCCCAGCCCACCTGCACTCAACTTTCAGCCCAGCCAAGCCGACATGCGCCGATCCCTCCTGTTCTTCTCCTACCTCCTGTTAGGCAGGCCATCAGGAGGCTCAACGTCGGCGCTTCGGCTGATTTGACGGCCGGTAGCTTCCCTATCCTCCTATAAAACTTCTCCAAACCCTACCCTAGCCTCTCCTCTCTCCATTTCCCCCTCTCCCTGCCGCCGCCACCAGGTAGGTCGCCCACCATAGCCGTCGCCATGGACGAGGAGAGCTTAAGCTCGTCCCCGGCCTGAACACCTCCGTCGTCTGCGTTGCTGCCACGGGGAGAGAACCCCGACCCTCTTCGTCGTCTTCCTCACCCTCGCACGCGACCACGAGGACCCCGAAGGCTTCTTCCTCGTTGTATGCTTCTCTGCTTCCTCTTCTTCACGGAACCGACGACATCTTCATCTGCACGCTCCTCCTCCGTCCCCGGTCAGCCTCGACCTTGTATGACTCCAGCAACACCCTCACGGTGAAGCTCTGCTCCTCCCCGTCTCTCTCTCCAGTCCCGTTGTCCGCATGTCCGTCGATCCGCGCAAGCCCGAGGCCGTCCGCCATGGCCGACCAGGGGAGCGAGTTCAAGCTCGTGCCTTGCCTCTTCCGCACTTTATCCACACATGCCTCCTTCCGCAGCTCTCCGCACGAATACACGCACCCTAGCATGTTACCGCACGCCCGCTGCTGTAGAGCTTGCCTCGCCATGCATCGCCGCCATGGACGCAAGCTCCTGCTCCCACACATGCCGCTGGCTTCGTTGCTTTGCTGCACCTTCGCTGCACACCTCCACGCACACGCATCAACACCCGCGCACGACCGCGCTCGATTGTGACTTGTGGCTTCGTGAGCCCGTGGCCCTGCTTCGTCTTGCCGCCGCCATGTCCGAGGCGACCTCGAGCTCGTCCTCGAGTCTTCCCGCGCACCCAAGCCTTCTACATGGTCTCACCTCACAGCGCACCAACGTCCCTGTTCCGCACGCCCGCCGGTGCTCTACAGCCTCTGTAGTCGCCGTCTTGATCAAGTTTGCCACCGGCAAAGATTCCTGTGCGCTCATGTAAGGTCAAGGCTTGGCCTTTGAATCCATTCAAAAGGTGTCGTGCTCCTTCTCTTGCAAGATCACATCACTAGCTCAGCTAGTTAGCCACACGCGCTCGCATACGGGTGTTCCTGGGTTCGAGTCCCAGGTGTCCCAATTTTTGCTCTGTTTTCCCTTTATTGTTGCACACACACTCAGCGCTCACTCGGGCCTCATTCGCTCCCGGGCCGCTGCACTGCGCTGCAATCCGGCCCGTGCATGTTTTTCCCACTCTGTGATTTTGGCTATTTCCAATGCATGTATATTTTCCATTAATTTGCTTTGCTCATATCTAAATATCCATGCATCATAATAAAGCATGTAATATATGTAAAATGCTTAGGATTTCATGTGCTTTCATAATATACAACTTTACCCATGTCAAAATGTTTAAACTTGCTGTTTGCATTAATTTGCATAAATGATTTGTTAAAAAGGTTTATTTCATAACTAAATAACCGTAGCTCCGAATTTAATAAATTATATATGTAACTTGTCTAGAAAAATGCATAGATTAACTTGCTGCACTTTATTTTGCTGTTTAACAACATTAAAATTTTGTATAGGGCAGAACAGTACCAAATTCGAAATATGCATATGAGGATTTTCCGGGATTGTTGTTTGTTGTTCCGGCCTCATTTAAACTTGCCTAGATAGGTAGTTTTGTTATGCTTCACCCCTTGCCATGTTTAATAACATTTAATATTGTTGGGTTCATAAACGAGAGTGAACTAGATACTTGAATGTGGGGTTTCGTCGAATATGCAACTCGTTGCATATTGAGCTCCACTTAACTTGTAGTATTGTTTGTTGCACTTTACCATGCCATGCCTCTTTAAACCGGACATGCATCATGTTTGATTGTGCATCATGCCATGTTTATGTGATGGTTGTTTGCTATGTTGTTTGCTTCTTTCCGGTATTGGTTCTTCTTGATAGTTCTGGTAACGTTGCGATTGTGAGGATCCGTTCGACTATGTTGGTTCATCTACTTCATGGATCCGGTCTTCTTCCTAGCGGGATTTCAGGCAAGATGACCATCACGTTGGATCTCATTACTATCATTGCTATGCTAGTTGCCTCGATGCTATCGCTATGCCGCGTTACCTACCACTTGCTTATCAAGCCTCCCAAATTGCCATGAACCTCTAACCTTTGTCACCCTTCCTAGCAAACCGTTGTTTGGCTATGTTACCGCTTTTGCTCAGCCCCTCTTATAGCGTTGCTAGTTGCAGGTGAAGATGAAGATTGCTCCATGTTGGATTATGTTTATGTTGGGATATCACAATATCTCTTATATTATTAATGCATCTATATACTTGGTAAAGGGTGGAAGGCTCGGCCTTATGCCTGGTGTTTTGTTCCACTCTTGCCGCCCTAGTTTCCGTCATATCGGTATTATGTTCCCGGATTTTGCGTCCCTAACGCGGTTGGGTGTTATGGGAACCCCTTGACAGTTCGCCTTGAATAAAACTCCTCCAGCAAGGCCCAACATTGGTTTTACCATTTGCCTACCTACCACCTATACCTTTCCCTTGGGAGTAATTAACCCGAGGGTCATCTTTATTTTAGCCCCCCCGGGCCAATGCTTCTCTAAGTGTTGGTCCGAACTAGAGCCCCTTGCAGCGCCACCTCGGGGAAACTCGAGGCCTGGTTTTAGTTGTACGGACTGCTCATCCGGTCATGGCCTGAGACGAGATACGCGCGGCTACTATCAGGGTGTCGGCACGCCGGGAGGTCTTGCTGGTCTTGTTTTACCATTGTTGAAATGTCTTGTAACCGGGATTCCGAGACTGATCGGGTCTTCCCGGGAGAAGGAATATCCTTCGTTGATCGTGAGAGCTTATCATGGGCTAAGTTGGGACACCCCTGCAGGGTTTAAACTTTCGAAAGACGTGCCCGCGGTTATGTGGCAGATGGGAATTTGTTAATATCCGGTTGTAGTAAACTTGAAGTAAACTCTTCTAAAATACACCAACCGCGTGCGTAACCGTGATTGTCTCTTTTCGGGGTTGTTCGAGAGGAGAACACGGTTTTTGGGTTATGTTTGACGTAAGTAGGAGTTCAGGATCACTTCTTGATCATTACTAGTTGACGACCGCTTGCGTAGCTCCTCTTGTCGCTCTTGTTTCGTAAGTTAGCCACCATACTTTGCTTAGCCGCCGCTGCAACCTCAGCACTGTACCCCTTCCTTACCCTTTAAGCTTTGCTAGTCTTGATACCCATGGTAATGGGATTGCTGAGTCCTCGTGGCTCACAGATTACTACACCAATAGTTGCAGGTTCAGGTTATGCGATGATCAGGACGCGAGAGCGATGTTTACTTGTTTTGGAGTTCTTCTTCTGCTTCTTCGATCAGGAGATAGGTTCCAGGTCGGCAGCCTGGGCTAGCAGGGTGGATATTGTTTGAGTTTCTGTTTATGTTTCATCCGTAGTCGGATGTTGTTCTCATGTATGTTGTTGTATTCTTGGGGCGTTTATGCCTTTTGTATGTATCCCCAACTATTATGTAATGGTACGATGTAATGATATTCACCTTGCAAAAGCGTCTTCAAGATGCGCTTCTATCCTTGGTGGGACCTTCGAGTTCCTTTAGGATAGGGTCGCATCTTGGGGGTGACAACTGGATAGCCTAGCCACGTGAACGGGTTTTCCTTCCCATCATCTCGTGGCTCACGTGCTCGCCCTAGCCGCACCTCGCTTGCAGCTTCCTTATCAGCTAGTAGCATATTTAAACTAGCGCCTCCCAGTTAAGCCCGAGGAGCCGGAAAAGCCTGGTGCGGCATTGGGAACTATGCAATATGGCTCTATACGGAAAGTGCTACTAGTACTCTACTACTCTGTAGCTTGTGGCGTTGCACGCATGGAATTCACTCCATTATTGGATCTATAAAAGAAATTCCTCTTGACGTGATTTTTTTAGAAACGGAGGCAAAAGCTTTGCCTCATCTCATTCATAAAGAAGGAACTACTAACAAAGTTCGACGAGATCCATTACACCTCCACAAATGGAAGCGAAAAGCCTAGTCTCTCTGTATCAAATAACTCAAATGTTCTGCCCCCGCAGTAACCGTCGCTGATAAACAGGCTGCTAGTGTGTGCATGAGAGGAGCGGCTGAGTAGGCCAGCTACGCGCTTGAATAGAGCACCGAGAGTACCCACTACGCATGTGTACTTTTCCTGCATTGATAGTACATCGATGGTTCTAGAGAATAGTAGTACCTCCACGTCCAACTGTAGCTCCTTGGCCCTGAGATTCAAGAGTTCAAAACTGGTGCACTGTACTAGAAGTACAGTACATCGCACTACTAGTTGAGAAAGTAGTACTAGTATTGCTGCAGTACGAGTACGTAGTAAATAATAGCCTCACCCCTTCGCTAAGGAATGATCGAGGAGCTACAGTTGGAAGGGACGAGGCCCTGCGGTTACTACGCTCTTATCTCCTCCTCGCCAGTTCCCCTCTCCCCGAAGAGAAGGCAGTTCGTTGCTGCTCCCATGGATTCGCCAAGCGGTTCTCCTCCTCGTCGGGGCTGGGAGACCTTGGACGGCGATCCTCTGGGAGAAATGGCACGCCGCTCCGACGTCCTCACCGCCGCAAGACTCGGTGCTTCCTGCACCAACATTTTCAAGACGGTGCTTAAACAGGCTTGGGAAAAGGCCATGCTTGTTGGTCTTCCAAGCGTCCTCGAGGAGAAGGTTCTTCTATGGGACAATCCTTCGAACAGTCCACCGCTCCCTGGCCATGGTTGCACGTTGACTCCGCTAGATTTGACGACGTTGAGAGGTAGTCGGATTTTGTCCGATGAGCAGGTCAATCATGGAGTTTGATCATGTAGTACTTAGTTATTCCATTTCCATCCCGTAATTTCTCCACTGCCCACCGTCTTATATTGGTCTGGGTCGGTGCCAACGAAGATTGGCTTGCATACCTCCGGCTGGATACCACCATCATTTTGCACAACATCCACAGCAGTGCGGCCTTTCCCGTAGACCCCTTCTTCACCATTGGGATCGGCCTTCCGAACTGGCTGGGCTTGAATACGTATGATGATGCCTACATGAGATTGAAGAAGATAGCAATTGCGGACCTGCCGACAAAGCCAGGGGATTACTATCTCATCGCGGTGTTCGACATAAGGATTGCCATCAATGCAAGAGGTAGCAATGGCAGAGGCTGGCGCATGTTGGCCGCGGCAGATTTGTACCCTTACACGTTCGAAGACGCCGTGCGCCATCTAGGTCGCATCTTCGCAGTGACAAGCCAGGGGATTAGTTTCATCTGGTTGCCATCCTATGGTATGGGAGATTACAAACGGAATGCACAAAGCCACAAACCATCATTTGCATCCCTAACGGTACTCCATTATTTTGCAGGGACCCATCATCCCCCGATCAAAATAATATCGCCGATCCTGGATGTGCATTTGCATCCGCGATTCGGTCTAACCTGGAACCTTGTAGCTGACTTTGGCATATTGGGATCAACTATCTTAGCAGTCGTTACCCATGGTACCACTGATGTGCAACATGGTCACACAATCTACCACGATCGGATCGTCACCATCTACCCAGGTATTCCATTTAGTATTATATTTTTAACCCTCTCGCCTTCTCTTTCATTGTTGTACTACTTACTAGTACTAGTAGGAGGACTTTTTACCTGGGTGTAGCTAGCTAGGCCCTTGAAGACTTGAACCCACTAGCCGCCACCATTTTTGTTTTTCCATGTCTTACTATCTCATCCATGTAGCCAAGAGTGGCTATATATAATAAGCCGGTTATTTTACTTCCTCCATACCGGAGTAGTACTATTTGCTGCAGAGTATTACTGACCGCCATATTTGAGCACAACATTATTATGCATGGACCTTGACTATGTACGTCACCATGTGTCCAGATCTGAGATGTCGCGTGTACCAGATGAACGGCGCCGAGTTCGACCCCCGTGATGCTACGTGGGTGCCGAGGAACACCCTTGGAGAGCACTCGCTTTTCATTGGGGACAGCTAGCCCATTGTGAAGAGGATGCCACCTTCTGTGCACGACACCGAAGGCCTACCGTTCATAAAGCACAGTTGTGTCTTCAGTGCGCACCGCCGGATGAACGACATGCTGGGACACGCTCTCCCTGATTTATGCCGCTTCAGCTTGGATGAGTCTCCATCATGTGGAACCGGACTATAAAGCTGCGACAATGATTCCCGTTGCCCACCGCTATGGATCGTGCCATCCATGAAGAACACCTGGGACTGGAACCTGGAGGAGGACATGTAGCCCATCTATGACGTGTAAGTGGAGTATGGTAAATTGTGAACGGTAGCGATGTGAATATATGTAGACTAATCGTGCACAAATTTATCACATGAATTAGAGATGAACTTGTGTGGCATACTGGCATTTGTCCTTTAGAATTTATTACTAGTAAATGTGTTATGTGTACGTGCAACTTGTGTGGTTGTTGCACGGGCTCCAACACGCTCTTTGAGAAAAAAAGGTGGCACAGCTTTGGATATAGGTGACGTGGCGGCATCATACAGTAGCATCGTTTGCTATAGTTGTAGTATACTCCTACTAGGACGACAACTCCTATAAAACCTTGCGCTTGGCTCTTTGCCTCTTCGGGAGGTTTAACAGTTCGTACTCGTGTGAACCTTGCACTTGGCTCTTCGCCTCTTCGGAAGGTCCAACAATGATGATACTACAGTACAATATGATTCTGGTAATCTGACACCGATTGAACTGCTGCACGTCCACCGCGAGGGTGAGGGAGAGGGCGCTGTAGTCAAAACCCTCTCCTCGTCCTGTGAGCCACCGTGCGCGTGGGCGAGGGAGAGGCGTAGTAAGCAAGGTTCTCCTCGTTCGGCGAGTTGACGGGACACATCAAAGCAGTACTAGTACTAGTCCATACTGCGTCCTTTCTGATTAATATGGCTTAATTTGAAACGAGAAAAATACACTGGCGGTTAACGTATGTAACAATACGCTCTTTACGGTCACTATATATAGTTTTGCGGTGATTATATGATCACTAGCTCATCGTAGAGCACCGTATTGCACCCTACTGACCGGCCACATAGTCGACGTGGCACTTTGTTGACTGGTTAAATTGTCACCTGGTTTCTGGGTCCAACCTATCAGTTGGCAGAGCAAAGAAATCAGTTAAACAAAACTTTACGCAGGCGCGACAGGAGTCCAACCCTTGCGCGCGAACCACCCTGGCTGTGTATGTGAGTGCATGCACGTGTACTCCCTCGGTCTTCCAACAAAGAGTGTATATCGGCTAAAAAACAAAGAGTGTACATCTACACTTCCAATGCATTTAGCCTTTAATCTAAATCGAGATTGATTGACTAATGCACCAACTTGTGCTCTAGGTATAGGCTACATGTCTATCCTTAATTACAACATGCAACAACCTTCATTTAATCTTCTTCTCTCAATGGTCGCATGCACACATAAGTATGCTACTTTTGGGCGTTAATTATGCCCTGGTCAATGTGTAAATCTCTAAATGTACAGCCTTTCACGGACATAGGGAGTAGGTTGAGCACTTGAGCGTGAGCGTGTGTGTTGCGTCGTGTGCTGTGTGCCTCATGGGTGCGGGAGTGTTGCGTGCGTCCACGTGTACGTGTGAGTGTTGCATGTTGCATGCATGCATGCATGCATGAGGCTTTTACTCCCTCCCATTGACATGTTCATGTTTCAAGCTTCCTCTGTTCCCTCCATATGGTGATACTCCCTCTGTTCCCAAATACGGAGTAAAAGCCTCACTCTGTTCCCAAATACAGAGTATTTGTCTTTCTAGAGATTTCAACAAGTGACTACGTACGGATCAAAATGAGTGAAGTGAGCGTAGAGGCATAGGGATACTGTAGATAGGAAGTCTTCGTGATCCATTATTCCCCATCTCGGTCAGAGAGAACTATTCAACTAGTCTTCGCAGTGAAGTGACAATACACGCAGCAGCAGATGGGACACATGCGTGTTGGTGTTACTAAATCAGCCTTACCCAGTACTTCCCTCATGTTTGCCAGTAGAGCACGCTTCCGCAATTACGCCTACGCACCTCTCTCCTCCATTAACTGACATATGGGCCCTCTTGAGGTAGACCCACATGTCATTAGCGTAAGTATTTACACTCCCAAGGACGATGTCGGAGTAAATGACCACGGGTAGCCTCATCAGCTCCCCATGGTATTTTAAGACATCAGGGCCGGCTGTGCCCCTCAAGCATCAAAGACAAAGGGCCGCCTTCTTGGGGCCGGCTGGTCCAAACGGCCGGCTGCCAGAAGGCGGCGGAATCCAAAAGACGGCCATGAAGTGGACCGACTCCTAGTAGGCGTCCTCCAGGGAGGCCGGCTCCTAGCAGGCGGCCCCTCGTGCCCTCAAAGTTAGCACCCACATAATCGCGACGAGACGGGGCGTGGCTACAGTGCAGCCTGTCACCCCCGAATCCAGGGCGGAGCATGGCCATAGTGTAGCGTACCGGGCGGACATCCCCCGCCCGGCGCGGCACTATTGCCACGCGGCCTATGACATCACCCATGGCAGAGGAAGCCATGCTCCCACGACGGGCTGTCGGTACGGCCCGCAGGCGGCGGGCCCTACCTGTCTGTGAGAAGCTAGAAGGCGGCGAGCCCAGACCAGTCGGCTCAGGGGGAGGCCGGCTCCTAGCAGGCGGCCCTCTCCCTCCCTTGAAGTTTATGCGCCATTAACCAGAAGAGACGGGGGGGGGCTACAGTGAACACCCACCAGGCGGCGGGACTGTAGCCACGCTCTCCCCGACAAAGCACACATCATCAGAGACCCTGCCACAGTACTGAGCAGCCGGCAAGACCCGCAAGCGGCGGGCGTAGCCTGTCGGCCAAGTACAAGACATCCGGCGGGACCCATGAGGCGGTGGGCCCCAGCAGCCGGCGGAGAAGCCGGCCACCAGAGACACTGACAGCCGGGTCCTACACCCAGCCAGATTACCGTTGTACCCCTAGGGTTAGGCCTATATAAACCCGCAGGGCACCCATGCAAAGGGTTCAGCCTCTTAGATAGCACACACACCATAGAGAGAGGAATAGAGCCAGCCTTGCCCTTCTTCCTCCTCTAGCTGAACAGCTCAAGGAGCAACCTTGTAGCTACTTGTTGAGATAGTGATCATGCAGAGACCCCACACATCAGGACTAGGGGTGTTATCTCCTAGGAGAGCCCCGAACCTGGGTAAGATGCGTCGGCGTACATGTCTACGCCTTATCCCGTTTCCAGGCACCGGCAACGTATTACTCTTCCCCACCATGACAAGCCATCCTTTGGCATATGTCGCACGAAACCCCTGACAGTTGGCGCCCACCGTGGGGCTAGGTGCACCGTCATCCGGAGATCTGTTCTAGACGGGAACCCTCTTTCTCCCTAGCGAGCGCAGCCAGCCCGGCATGCCTGATGGCGTCTGCACCGATGCGCTGCATGGCGCAGAAGCCGCGTGTGCAGCGAGCGGCCTCGCTGATCTCATCAGTGGGATCCGCCTCTCCGACGTGGGAGCAACCAGCTCCGAGAGCTGCCTCGTCGACCTCCTTGGCAAGCTCCACATCGCCAATGAGCTGGCCTCCGACCTAGAGTCGATCGACTCCACCGACCCGATGCTTGTTGACTCCGACACGGCATCCCTCGACGCCTTCCCCACCAACGTGCTGGTCATCGACGACCCGCTCCCTCAAGCAGATAGCGGTGGCAGCACTGTCATGGAGGTGCTCATCATCAGCCATTACGGCGCGTCTAGCGGAGCCGCTCAGGACCCACTGCAGGCGGCACTGCAGGACCTGTCCGCGCCGATCGCGGCTGATGCCGACGCCGAGACGCTAGAAGCCTACAACGTCTCCCTTGTAGAGAACGCCAAGAAGTTGGCTACCATGAGATGCCTCTCCGAGGCCTACCAGCGCGAGATCGACCGCGCCGTTGGCGGCACACCAGCTACTGGCGAGCCCAGCCGCATGGGCACGGTCCGACAGCGCGGCGCTACCGTCGCCAGCATGTTCGGGGTAGACCGCCCCTGTCTACGCCACGCCCATGGAGAACATACGTGCTGCCCAGGCGGCAGCTGACGAGCTAGACCACCTGGAGGGTGACGAGCGTTGCTGCATGACATAGCGCGTTCAGCAGCTCATCGACCCGGCTGCGCGCAGCAAGAAGCCGGCCACCCAGTGGTAGAACCTGGCACGCACACGAAGAATCCTCCCCCCGCCAAGACCAAGGCGCGACCTCCCGGCTGCCGACTGGCGGCGTCCGTGACAGACGAGACCGAGAGCCGGCGGCTAGCCGCAGCCGCACTCGCCTCACCATCGAGCGCGACCAAGACGGCCGCCCACGAGCAGTGGAACGACCGGACGATCGTCCGCCTCCTCCTCCTCCTCGCAGGGAGAGGCGTGCCTCCCCGCCACCTGTTGAGCACCCGACTCTTGGTGATATTTTGGAGGCTCACAAGGGCCCATTTACAGGACAAGGCCATAAGGGTCTTTATGAAATCTTAACAACGTCATGGCATGCTCAATTATCTCTTAACCTAGCTATGCTAGGCTCTACAACCATTGTTGTAGCTCATCATATGTATTCTATGCCTCCCTATCCATACCTAGCTACTGACTATGGTACACAACTTTCCTTGTTCACACACCACATGTGGATTGGCGGATTTCTAATAGTCGGTGCTGCTGCACATGCAGCAATTTTTATGGTAAGAGACTATGATCCAACTACTCGATACAACGATCTATTAGATCGCGTCCTTAGACACCGCGATGCAATCATATCCCACCTTAACCGGCTAGGCTGCCGTGAAGGAGTCGGAGAGAACGATGCCCGCCATCGGATCGACCGCCTAGCTCGATCCCTGGCGTTAGAAGAAGAAGATGCAATCGGTCTGCCTTGTTTTGGCCCCTGCATTCGCGACGAGCCCTTCCCCAAAGGGTTCTCTCTCCCTTGAGACACGCCCAAGTACAACGGCTCCGTGAAACCGGAGGATTGGCTGGTGGATTACTCCACCGCGGTCAACATAGCAAACAACAACAAGCGCGTTGCCGTGAAGTACGTGCCCCTCATGCTTCAGGCCATGTTCCGGACATGGTTGAACAACCTGAAGCCCTACAGCGTCAACAGCTGGATAGATTTCATTGAAGTCTTCATCTGCAACTTCACCAGCACCTACAAGTGGCCGCCCAAGCCTCGCCAGCTTTCTCTGTGCGTCCAAGGCCCCACCAAGTCCACCTGCGACTACCTGATACGGTGGGCCGAACTGCGCAACTCCTGCGAAGGGGTGCACGAGGTGCAAGCCATAGAGTACTTCACCGCCGCATGCCGAGAGGGCACCTTGCTCAAGCACCGACTCCTCTGCGACGAGCCGGCCACACCCGACAAACTACTGAGCATAGCAGACAAGTACGCCACTGCCGACTCCTCCATGAAGTCGGAGCTCCACGTGGACGCGTCCGGGAAGGTGCTCCCTCCGGCTCCTCGGACGCCGGCTGGTGACAACGGTCGGCGCCAGCAACAGAACGACAACAAGCGCAAGGCCCCGTAGCCGGCTACCACCAGCCGGCAGGTGGCGACAGTTGAGGATCAGCAGCCGGAGGGACAACCCGGCCCCAAGCGTCACAAGGGCAGCAAGCCTGCTTGGTTGCCCGCCTTCTCCTATGAGCAAACCCTCGATGCTCCCTGCAAGTTCCATAGCGGCGCGAAGCCGTCCAACCACGCCACCCAGAAATGCCACTGGCTCACCCGAATCTCCAAGGGTGAAGGACTGCTGCCTCCCCCGTCAGCTGGCCATCCGCCGCCTCCTCCTCAGCAGCCGGTGGCCCGTCTAGAAGTCGGCGCCATCCAAGACGAATTCCCTGAAGAACATGGAGCCTACGTCGTCTTCACCAGCGTGGCCGACGACAAGCATAACCAACGCCAGCAGCACCGAGAGGTGAATGCTGTCGCTTCAGAAGCCCCAGAGTTCATGCACTGGTCCGAGAAGCCCATCAGCTGGAGCCGAGCTGACCACTCGGAGGTGATGCCTTCTCCGGGTTCCTATGCCTTGGTGTTGGATGCCACCTTTGCAACAGGGAGGCGAGTTGCTCGTTTCTCCCGAGTTCTGATAGACAGCGGTAGCAGCATCAACATCCTCTATAGCGACACCATGGAGAAGTTGTGCATCAAAGAGAAGCAGCTCCAGCCCAGTCGGACTGCCTTCCACGGCATTGTACCTGGCCTTTCCTGCTCACCAATCGGCAAGATCAAGATAGATGTCCTCTTCGGAGACAAAGATCACTTCCGCCACGAAGCGATTTGGTTTGAGGTGGTTGACCTGGAGAGCCCCTACCATGCGCTGCTTGGCCGGCCTGCTCTGGCCAAGTTCATGGCAGTACCACACTATGCCTACCTCAAGATGAAGGTGCCGGGAACCAACGGCATTGTCACTGTAGCTGGAGACTACAAGAAGTCGGCTGCCTGTGCTACTGCCAGCAGCCGGCTGGCCGAGTCCCTGGTGATTGCTGCCGAGAAGAAGCTCCTGGACCGGGTGGTGGCCATGGCCAACAAGCAGCTGGACCTATCGCCAGATCCCAAGGAGTCAGAGACCCAGGGCTCCTTCCAGCCGGCCAAAGAAACCAAGAAGATTCCCTTGGACCTGAACCACCCGGAGAAGTTTGCTGTCATAGGTGGTCACCTCAACAGCAAATAGGAAGGCGAGCTCGTCGATTTTCTCCGTGAGAATCGGGACATCTTCGCATGGTCTCCCAAAGACATGTCGGGTGTCCCGACGGATTTCGCCGAGCACAAGCTACATGTCAGAGCAGATGCAAAACCAGTCAAGCAACCCCTCCGCCGCCTGTCAGAGGAGAATAGAAGAATTGTTGGTGAAGAGATAGCTCGGCTTCTGGCAGCCGACTTCATTATGGAAGTGTTCTTTCTAGAGTCGCCTGCCAACCCAGTCCTTGTACTGAAGAAGAACAACAAGTGGTGCATGTGTATTGATTATACCAGCCTCAACAAAGCTTGCCCCAAAGATCCGTTTGCCTTGCCTCGGATTGACCAAGTGATAGACTCCACAGCCGGATGCGAGCTGCTGAGTTTTTTGGATGCCTACTCAGGGTACCACCAGATCAAGTTGAACCCGGCCGACCGCCTGAAGACCGCCTTCATCACACCATTCGGAGCCTTCTGCTACCTGACCATGACATTCGGCTTGAGAAATGCCGGTGCCACATTTCAGCGTTGCATGCAGAAGTGCCTCCTCAAGCAACTCGGCAGAAATGCCCACGTCTATGTAGATGATATTGTGGTGAAGACGGAGAAGCGCGGCACCCTCTTGGAAGATCTCAAGGAAACTTTTGATAATCTACGCCGCTTTCAAATCAAGCTCAACCTAGAGAAGTGCGTCTTTGGAGTACCAGCCGGCCAGCTCCTTGGCTTCCTGGTCCCAGAGTGCGGCATTGAGTGCAACCCTGTGAAGATCAAAGCCATCGAGAGGATGGAGAGACCCACCCAACTGCGAGACGTCCAGAAGTTTACCGGCTGCTTGGCATCCATCAGCCGCTTCATCCATCGGCTGGGCGAGAAGGCTCTTCCCCTGTACCAGCTCATGAAGAAAACTACTCACTTTGAGTGGAACGACAAGGCGGACGAGGCTTTTCTCCAGCTCAAGAAGATGTTGACCATGCCGCCTGTTCTGTCCGCCCCCGCTGCTAAGGAGCCCATGCTTCTCTACATCGCGGCAACCGGTCGTGTGGTCAGCACAGTCATGGTGGTAGAGCGTCAAGAGGACGACAAAGCACTGCCGGTCTAGAGGCATGGGTATTACTTGAGCGAGGTGCTGTCAGCCTCCAAGCAGAACTACCCCCATTAACATAAGATGTGCTACGGCATGCACTTTGCCGCTAAGAAGATCAAGCCTTACTTTCAAGAGCACCCCATCACAGTTTTCTGCACCGCCCCACTTGCTGAGATCATAGGCAGCAGAGATGCATCAGGCCGAGTGGCCAAATGGGCCATCGAGTTGGCCCCCTACACCATCTTCTACCAGCCACGTACCGCCATCAAGTCCCAAGCGCTGGCCAACTTCCTCGTTGACTGGGCCGAGACCCAGTACCAGCCGCCAGCTCCAAACTCCACTCATTGGTGGATGCACTTTGATGACTCGAAGATGCGCACCGGCTTGGGAGCCGGCGTTGTCCTCACCTCTCCAAAAGGCGACAAGCTCAGATACACATTGCAAATCCACTTTGCCGCCTCCAACAACATGGCCGAGTATGAGGCGCTAGACATGGACTCCAGCTGGCCAAAGAGATCGGCATCCGCCGGATCCTGTGCTATGGCGACTCGGACTTGGTGGTCCAGCAGTCGTCTGGCGACTGGGACGCCAAGGATGCAAATATGGCAAGTTACTGCTTCCTCGTCCAGCATCTCAGCGGATACTTTGAGGGGTGCGAGTTCCTTCATGTGACACAAAATGAAAATGAGCCAGCTGATACCTTGGCACGGATCGGCTCCACCCGTCAAGCAATACCAGCCGGCGTTTCCCTTTAGTGCCTCCGCAAGCCGTCAATCAAGCCTTCTCTAGAGTCCGAGTCCATCTTCGTATCGGCTGCCCCCGAAGCAATCAGATCCAACTTGGGGGCTGCAGCAGCCGGCCCGGGGACTTCGGCAGGCGGCATGGGGACTACAGTAGTCGCACCCGGCTCGGGGACTTCACAACCCGGCCCGGGGGCTGCAGCAGCCGGCCCGGGGACTTCACCAAGCAGCTCGGGGTCTGCGGCAGTCGCACCCGGCCCGGGGGTTCCAACAACTCAGCAAGCGGCGGCCGGTCCCAACCCGCCTTCTCGCAACCCAACCGCCCTAGTACAAGTGGTGGTGATGACAGTAGATGAAGTCGAAGCACCATCATGGGCGCAGCCCATCCTCAACTTCCTGGTGAACAGAGAGCTGCTGACTGATAAGATCTGGGCTCGGCAAGTGCAGCGCCGAGGAGGAGCCTACACGATAGTAAGCAAAGAGCTTGTCAGACGCAGCGTGACTGGAGTCTTGCAGCGCTGCGTAGAACCAGAAAAGGGCAAGGCAATCCTCAGAGATATCCACCAAGGCGAGTGCGGCCACCACGCGGCCTCCAGATCCCTTGTCGCCAAAGCTTTCCGCCATGGTTTCTTCTGGCCGACTGCTTTGGAAGACGCCAAGTACTTGGTCAAGCATTGCAAGGGATGCCAGAAATTTAGCTCCAAGAAACATCTGCTGGCTTCTGCACTCAAGACCATCCCCCTCACTTAGCCCTTTGATGTGTGGGGGCTGGACATGGTGGGACCATTCAAGACAGCACGCGGCGGCATGACCCATCTGCTTGTCGCCGTAGACAAGTTCACCAAATGAACCGAAGCAAAGCCAATCAAGAAACTGAATGGTCTGACTGCTGTGAATTTCATCGCAGATATCACCGTCCGGTATGGTGTACCACACAGCATCATCACCGACAATGGCACAAACTTTGCCAAAGGCGCCTTGGCCTGTTTCTATGCGACGCAGGGCATCCGACTGGACTTAGCGTCCGTTTCCCATCCGCAGTCAAACGCCCAAGTCGAGCGAGCAAACGGCCTCATCTTCTCCGGTATCAAGCCCCGACTGGTCGAGCTACTGGAGCTCGGCCGACTGCTGGATCGACGAACTGCCGGCCGTCCTCTGGAGCCTACGCACCACTCCGAATAAGTCAACCGGCTTCACTCCCTTCTTCCTCGCGTACGGGGCCGAGGCCATCATCCCAACTGACATTGAGTTCGACTCACCTCGCGTCACCATGTACACGGAGGAAGAGGCAAAGGAAGCACGAGAATACGGCGTCGATCTGCTGGAAGAGGGCTGGCTGTGGCACTCAGCCGGTCCACCATCTACCAGCAGAGCCTGCGCCATTACCACAGTTGGAAGGTCAAGCCAAGATCCTTCCAAGAGGGAGACCTTGTGCTCCGGCTGATCCAGCGAACAGCCGGCCGACACAAGCTCTCGGCCCCTTGGGAAGGCCCCTTCATCATCAGCAAAGCTTTGGGTAACGACTCCTACTACCTAATTGACGCACAGAAGCCCAGAGCACGCAAGAGAGACGACTCCGGTAAGGAATCGGAGCGTCCATGGAATGCGAATTTCCTCCGAAGATTTTACATTTAATGCAGTATGTACTATGCTACCTTTTGTATTAAGAGCTAGACATTGGGTCCCTCGAGGAGCACTCGGGGGCTACCCTTTTTATCTATATGATAAGTTTTATGCCTATGAATGTGTTATTTCATTATTCTGCCTGGCACCTGGTTCGACTAGTTGGCCCGGGGGGCTTGCCGCCTTGTATTATGTTGGTGCTACCTGCAGTCGGACAAGTAGTGTGCGGGCACCTAAGCCCTCTCTTGCCACAAGCCGTAGCTCGCAGAGCAATTGTCCGGCCGGCAAGAGTTGAAGGCAGGAAATGGTGCCCACATGAAAAATGGCTAAGGACCAAAGCACTCACATAGGCCAAGCCGGCTCCTCGCCTCATCGACCGGATGCTGAGCAGCCGGCCGGCCGGCTTCTTACTTAACTTGCTACATTCTAAACGGCGACAGTATTTGTCTTCCCAAAACGGATAAGTACTTGACCCAGCCATGGACCGCAGAGCGGCCGTCTGGTTGGCCAGGCGGCAGCCAGGGGAAGGCGGCAAAGGAAAAAAGGCCAAAAGAACAGAAAAGCTAGACACGTCAGAACTCGGCAAAGCACAACTCGGCGAGAATTAATTTACATAGAAAAAGGCCCTCGTCTAGCATTCAACAAAGTTGGAATACACCCCGAGCGGGTGGAACTGCGCAAATTTAACAAGTTTGTTCGAGAGACTACAAAGCAGGAAAAGTTAAGATAAAACTAGCCGCCTAGGCCAGAGGATCGGCAGACGGGTCCGGCAGGTCAGTAGAGTCGGCGGCGCCGGCTGGCGGATTGGTCGTCTGGCGAGTCTCGGCTTGGTCGCCGTCAGTGATACGTCCATTTTGCATCATGCTTTTATATCGATATTTACTGCATTATGGGCTGTTATTACACATTATGTCACAATACTTATGCCTATTCTCTCTTATTTTAAAAGGTTTACATAAGGAGGGAGAATGCCGGCAGCTGGAATTCTGGGCTGGAAAAGGAGCAAATATTAGAGACCTATTCTGCACAGCTCCAAAAGTCCTGAAACTCCACGAAAGTTATTTTTGGAAATAATAAAAAATATTGAGCGGAAGAAATACCAAAGGGGGCCCACACCCTGGCCACGAGGGTGGGGGGCACGCCCTACCCCCCTGGGCGCGCCCCCTGGCTCGTGGGCCCCCTGGTGGCCCTCCGATGCCCATCTTCTGCTATATGAAGTCTTTCATCCGGAGAAAAATCAGAAGCAAGCTTTCGGGACGAGCCTCCGTCGCCACAAGGCGGAACCTTGGCAGAACCAATCTAGGGCTCCTGCAGAGCTGTTCTACCGGGGACACTTCCCTCCGGGAGGGGGCATCGCCATCATCGTCACCAACGCTCCTCTCAGCAGGAGGGGGCCAATCTCCATCAACATCTTCACCAGCACCATCTCCTCTCAAACCCTAGTTCAGCTATTGTATCCAATTCTTGTCTCCAAGTCCGGGATTGGTACTTGTAGGTTGCTAGTAGTGTTGATTACTCCTTGTAGTTGATGCTAGTTGGTTTATTTGTTGGAAGATCATATGTTCAGATCCTTTATGCATATTAATACTCCTCTGATTATCAACATGAATATGCTTTGTGAGTAGTTACGTTTGTTCCTGAGGACATGGGAGAAGTCTTGCTATTAGTAGTCATGTGAATTTGGTATTCGTTCGATATTTGATGAGATGTATGTTGTCTCTCCTCTAGTGGTGTTATGTGAACATCGACTACATGACACTTCACCATTATTTGGGCCTAGAGGAAGGCATTGGGAATTAATAAGTAGATGATGGGTTGCTAGAGTGACAGAAGCTTAAACCCCAGTTTATGTGTTGCTTCGTAAGGGGCTGATTTGGATCCATATGTTTCATGCTATGGTTAGGTTTACCTTAATACTTCTTTTGTAGTTGCGGATGCTTGCAATAGGGGTTAATCATAAGTGGGATGCTTGTTCAAGTAAGAACAACACCCAAGCACCGGTCCACCCACATATCAAATTATCAAAGTACCGAACGCGAATCATATGAACGTGATGAAAACTAGCTTGACAATAATTCATGTGTCCTCGGGAGCGCTTTTCATTATACAAGAGTTTGTCCAGGCTTTTCCTTTGCTACAAAAAGGATTGGGCCACCTTGCTGCACTTTATTTACTTGTTTCTCGTTACAAATTATCCTATCACAAAACTATTTGTTACCTACAATTTCAGTGCTTGCAGAGAATACCTTGTTGAAAACAGCTTACCATTTCCTTCTGCTCCTCGTTGGGTTCGACACTCTTACTTACCAAAGGACTATGATAGATCCCCTATACTTGTGGGCCATCAAGACTCTTTTCTGGCGCCGTTGCCGGGGAGTGAAGCGCCTTTGGTAGGTGGAATTTGGTAAGGAAAAATTTATATAGTGTGCTGAAATTTACTGTCACTTGTTACTATGGAAAGTAATCCTCTGAGGGGCTTGTTCGGGGTATCTTCACCCCAACCAGTAGAGCAAAGTGTTGCTCCTCAACCTACTGAACCTACTGAAAATGAAAATGTCTACTTTGAAATTCCTTCGGATATGGTAGAAAAACTGCTAGCTAATCCTTTTGCAGGAGATGGAACATTACATCCTGATGAGCACCTAATATATGTGGATGAAGTTTGTGGGTTATTTAAGCTTGCAGGTATGCCCGATGATGTTATCAAGAAGAAGGTCTTCCCTTTATCTTTGAAGGGAGATGCATTGACATGGTATAGGCTATGTGATGATATGGGGTCATGGAACTACAAACGATGAAATTGGAATTTCATCAGAAGTTTTATCCTATGCATCTTGTTCATCGTGATCGCAATTATATATATAATTTTTGGCCTCGCGAAGGAGAAAGCATCGCTCAAGCTTGGGGAAGGCTTAAATCAATGTTATATTCATGCCCCAATCATGAGCTCTCAAGAGAGATGATTATTCAAAAAAATTATGCTCGGCTTTCTGATAACAATCGCACCATGCTCGATACTTCTTGTGCTGGCTCTTTTATGATGAAGACTATTGAATTCAAATGGGATTTATTGGAAAGAATTAAATGCAACTCTGAAGATTGGGATCTCGACGAAGGTAAGGAGTCAGGTATGACACCTAAGTTTGATTGTGTTAAAAATTTATGGATACTGATGTTTTCCGTAAATTTAGCACTAAATATGGACTTGACTCTGAGATGGTAGCTTCTTTTTGTGAATCTTTTGCTACTCATGTTGATCTCCCTAACGAGAAGTGGTTTAAATATCATCCTCCCATAGAAGTAAAACTAGCTGCACCTATTAAAGTTGAAGAAAAGACTATCACTTATAATGATCCTATTGTTCCTACTGCTTATATTGAGAAACCACCTTTTCCTGTTAGAATAAAGGATCATGCTAAAGCTTCAACTGTGGTTCATAAAAGCAATATTAGAACTTATACACCTCCTGAGCAAGTTAAAGTTGAAACTAATATTGCTTGTTAAAGATCTCTTGGCGGATAATATTGATGGGCATGTTATTTATTTCTGTGATGAAACTGCTAGAATTGCTAAACCTTGTGCTAAAGATAAACATAGACCTGTGGTAGGCATGCCTGTTATTTCTGTTAAAATAGGAGATCATTGTTATCATGGCTTATGTGATATGGGTGCTAGTGCTAGTGCAATACCTATTGACTTATACAAAGAAATTATGCATGATATTGCACCTACTGAGTTGGAAGAAATTGATGTCACAATTAAGCTTGCCAATAGAGATACTATTTCACCAATTGGGATTGTTAGAGATGTTGAAATCTTGTGTGGGAAAACTAAATATCCTGCTGATTTTCTTGTTCTTGGTTCCCCACAAGATAGCTTTTGTCCCATTATATTTGGTAGACCCTTCTTAATCACTGTTAATGCTAAGATAGACTGCGAAAAGGATGTTGTTACTATTGGTTTAGGTGATATGTCTCATGAGTTCAACTTTTCTAAATTTCGTAGACAACATCATGAAGAGGAATTGCCTAGTAAAGATGAAATTATTGGCCTTGATTGCTTCTATTGCCGTACCTCCTAGTGATCCTTTAGAACAATATTTGCTAGACCATGAAAATGATATGTTTATGAATGAAAGAAGGGAAATAGATGAAGTGTTCTTTAAACAGGGTCCTATTCTGAAAAACAATTTGCCTGTTGAAATCTTAGGGGATCCTCCTCCACCCAAGGGTGATCCCGTGTTTGAGCTTAAACCATTGGCTGATACTCTTAAATATGCTTATCTTGATGCAAAGAAGATATATCTTGTTATTATTAGTGCTAACCTTTCAGAGAAGGAGGAAGAAAAATTATTGAAAACTCTGAAGAAGCACCGTGCTGCTATTGGATATACTCTTGATGATCTTAAGGGCATTAGTCCCACTCTATGTCAACACAAAATAAATTTGGAGAAAGATGCCAAACCAGTTATTGATCATCGACGATGGCTGAATCCTAAGATGAAAGAAGTGGTAAGAAAAGAAATACTAAAGCTCCTTGAGGCAGGTATAATTTATCCCGTTGCTGATAGTCAGTGGGTAAGTCCTGTCCATTGTGTTCCTAAGAAGGGAGGTATTACTGTCGTTCCTAATGATAAAGATGAATTGATTCCGCAAAGAATTATTACAGGTTATAGGATGGTAATTGATTTCCGCAAATTAAATAAGGCTACTAAAAAAGATCATTACCCCTTACCTTTTATTGATCAAATGCTAGAAAGATTGTCCAAACATACATATTTTTGCTTTCTAGATGGTTATTCTTGTTTCTCTCAAATACCTGTGTCAGCTGATGATCAAGCTAAGAGCACTTTTACTTGCCCTTTTGGTACTTTTGCTTATAGATGTATGCCTTTTGGTTTATGTAATGCACCTGCTACCTTTCAAAGATGCATGATGGCTATATTCTTTGACTTTTGTGAAAAGATTTGTGAGGTTTTCATGGACGATTTCTCCGTTTATGGATCCTCTTTTGATGATTGCTTAAGCAACCTTGATCGAGTTTTGCAGAGATGTGAAGAAACTAATCTTGTCTTGAACTGGGAAAAGTGCCACTTTATGGTTAATGAAGGCATTGTCTTGGGGCATAAAATTTCTGAAACAGGCATTGAAGTTGATAAAGCTAATGTTGATACTATTGAAAAGATGCCGTGTCCCAAGGACATCAAAGGTATAAGAAGTTTCCTTGGTCATGCCGGCTTTTATAGGAGGTTCATTAAGGACTTCTCAAAAATTTCTCGGCCTCTGACTAATTTATTACAAAAAGATATACCATTTGTCTTTGATGATGATTGTGTAGAAGCATTTGAAATACTTAAGAAAACATTGATTTCTGCACCTATTGTTCAGCCACCTGATTAGAATTTACCCTTTGAGAATATGTGTGATGCTAGTGATTATGCTGTAGGTGCTGTTCTAGGGCAAAGAGTTGATAAGAAATTAAATGTTATTCAATATGCTAGTAAAACTCTAGACAATGCTCAGAGAAATTATGCTACTACTGAAAAAGAATTCTTAGCAGTTGTATTTGCATGTGATAAGTTTAGACCATATATTGTTGATTCTAAAGTAAGTATTCACACTGATCATGCTGCTATTAAATATCTTATGGAAAAGAAAGATGCTAAACCTAGACTTATTAGATGGGTTCTCTTGCTACAAGAATTTCATTTGCATATTATTGATAGAAAGGGAGCTGAGAACCCCGTTGCAGACAACTTGTCTAGGTTAGAAAATGTTCTTGATGACCCACTACCTATTGATGATAGCTTTCCCGATGAGCAATTAAATGTCATAAATGCTTCTCATACTGCTCCATGGTATGCTGATTATGCTAATTACATTGTTGCCAAATTCATACCACCTAGTTTCACATACCAGCAAAATAAAATGTTTTTTCTATGATTTGAGACATTACTTTTGGGATGACCCACATCTTTATAAAGAAGGAGTAGATGGTGTTATCAGATGTTGTGTACCTGAGCATGAACAGGAATAGATCCTACGCAAGTGTCACTCCGAGGCTTATGGAGGACACCACGCTGGAGACAGAACTGCACATAAGGTATTGCAATCCAGTTTTTATTGGCCTACTCTCTTCAAGGATGCCCGTAAGTTTGTCTTAACTTGTGATGAATGTCAAAGAATTGGTAATATTAGTAGACGTCAAGAAATGCCTATGAATTATTCACTTGTTATTGAACTATTTGATGTTTGGGGCTTTGATTATATGGGACCGTTTCCTGCCTCTAATGGATATACACATATTTTAGTTGCTGTTGATTACGTTACTAAGTGGGTAGAAGCTATTCCAACTAGTAGTGCTGATCATAACACCTCTATTAAGATGCTTAAAGAATTTATTTTTCCAAGGTTTGGAGTCCCTAGATATTTAATGACTGATGGTGGTTCACATTTTATTCATGGTGCTTTCCGTAAAATGCTTGCTAAGTATGATGTTAATCATAGAGTTGCATCTCCTTATCACCCACAGTCTAGTGGTCATGTAGAATTGAGTAACAGAGAGCTCAAATTAATTTTGCAAAAGACTGTAAATAGGTCTAGAAAGAATTTGTCCAAGAAACTTGATGATACATTATGGGCCTATAGAACTGCATATAAAAATCCTATGGGTATGTCTCCGTATAAAATGGTTTATGGAAAAGCATGCCACTTACCTCTCGAACTAGAACATAAGGCTTATTGGGCCATTAAAGAGCTCAATTATGATTTCAAACTTGCCGGTGAAAAGAGGTTATTTGACATTAGCTCACTTGATGAATGGAGAACCCAAGCCTATGAGAATGCCAAATTGTTTAAAGAAAAAGTTAAAAGATGGCATGACAAAAGGATACAAAAGCATGAGTTTAATGTAGGTGATTATGTATTGCTATACAACTCTCGTTTAAGATTTTTTGCAGGAAAACTTCTCTCTAAATGGGAAGGTCCTTATGTTGTCGAAGAGGTCTACCGTTCCGGTGCCATAAAAATCAACAACTTTGAGGGCACAAATCTGAAGGTGGTGAACGGTCAAAGAATCAAACATTATATCTCAGGTAATCCCATAAATGTTGAAACCAATGTTATTGAAACCGTAGCCCCAGAGGAATACATAAGGGACACTTTACGGAACATTTCAGACTCCGAAAAGGAATAGGTATGTGGTACGGTAAGTAAACCGACTCCAAAACAGTTCTAATGGCAATTTTTCTTTGTTTTGGAATATTTAGAAAAATAGAAAAATAAGAAGCAGTCCGAGAAGGACACGAGGCCTCCACGAGGGTGGAAGGCGCGCCCCTGCCTCGTGGGCACCTCGTGCGCTCTTCGGACTCCGTTTTCTTGCACGATACGTATTTTGCTCGGTAAAAATTCATTATATAATCTCCCGAAGGTTTTGACTCCTGTATCGCGCAATTGTCCTCTGTTCTTGTTTCGAGCTGTTAATGCTGCAGATTAGAGCAAGATGTCTTCTCAATGGGCCAGCAACAGAGGAAGAGATGGAGGCTGATTTGAAAAGAATAGACGCCATGGAGGAGGATCAAGAAGTCACTTCTCGCTTCCGAGCTGGATTCACAATGGGGGAACTACAGAGCTCAGCTATTCCAAACTCGGTTATCCCTTTCAATGTTAGATTTCTTTCTTATGAAAATATGAAGAAGAGCGTCACTTGTTCTCCCGCAGCTATGCAACACCCTTGGGTGCAAGGAGCTTTGGCCGTTACAGGAAAGCTTCGTAAGGAGATAATGGATCTCAAGCAGCAACTCAATAAGCTCGAGGAGGAGAATCGTATCCTGAGGGGCATCGTCGCTAAGAATATCACATCACCAACACCTCCCCTTGGCAACTGCCATGCTTGGGGGAGGTGCCCCGGTATCGTATCACCATCACATCTCCTAGCTTACCATTTTTCTTAGTTCAATCCTTTTAGTAGTATTTTGATCTAGTAGAATAAAGTTTTTAGTGTGATCTAGCCTTGAGTTTTGCTTTATGATCTCTCGATGTAATCGAGTCCGTGAGCTATATAATAAAGAGTAGTGTTGAGTCAAGGGCTTGATTATCTTGCTATGATCTTGAGTGAATAAAAGAAAAGAGAAAAGAATAAAAAGAAACAAAGAGATCATATTGATCTTATGAAGAGTAGTGACTGCACATAGAAAGAGTATGATGATTAAAAATTGTTGAGAGTTGAAAAACTCAGTTTTGGTCATCGTTGCAATTAATAGGAAGTAATAAGGAAAGAGAGGTTTCACATATAAACATACTGTCTTGGACATCTTTTATGATTGGGAGCACTCATTAAAATATGACATGCTAAAGAGTTGATGTTGGACAAGGAAGACAACGTAATGGGTTATGTTTTCTTATATCTGAGATAAAGTATATTGTCATGGATCATCCAACATGTTGAGCTTGCCTTTCCCCCTCATGCTAGCCAATTTCTTTGCACCAATTAGAGATACTACTTGTGCCTCCAAATACCCTTAAACCCAGTTTTTCCATGAGAGTCCATCATCTCTACCTATGGATTGAGTAAGATCCTTCAAGTAAGTTGTTATCGGTGCAAGAAATAAAAAAATGCTCTCTAAATATGTAAGATTGATTGGTGTGGAGGAAATAAGCTTTATACGATCTTGTGATGTGGAAGAAATAAAAGCGACGGACTACATAATAAAGGTCCATATCACAAGTGGCAATATAAAGTGACGTTCTTTCGCATTAAGATTTTGTGCATCCAACCTTGAAAGCGCATGGCAACCTTTCCTTCCCTCTGCGAAGGGCCTATCTTTTACTTTTATCTTCTACCTTATGCAAGAGTCATGGTGATCTTCACCTTTCCTTTTTACAATTTATCCTTTGGCAAGCACAGTGTGTTGGAAAGATCCTGATACATATATCTAATTGGATGTAAGTTAGCATGAACTATTATTGTTGACATTACCCTTGAGGTAAAAGGTTGGGAGGCGAAACTATAAGCCCCTATCTTTCTCTGTGTCTGATTAAAACTCCGTAAGCACAAGTATTGCGTGAGTGTTAGCAATTGTGAGAGACTAAATGATAGTTGAGTATGTGGACTTGCTCGAAAGCTCTGACATAGACTCTTTCTGATGTTATGATAAATTACAATTGCCTCAATGACTGAGATTATAGTTCGTTAAGTTCTCAATGAAGTTTCTGATTCATACTTTGCATTGTGAATAGATTATTACTTGAGCATAAGAAATCATATGACAATATCCATATATGTTGCTGTTATAAGATTAATCATGATGCCCTCATGTCCGTATTTTATTTTATCGACACCTCTACCTCTAAACATGTGGACATATTTATCGTTATCGGCTTCCGCTTGAGGACAAGCGAGGTCTAAGCTTAGGGGAGTTGATACGTCCATTTTGCATTATGCTATTATATCGATATTTATTGCATTATGGGCTGTTATTACACATTATGTCACAATACTTATGCCTATTCTCTCTTATTTTACAAGGTTTACATAAGGAGGGAGAATGCCGGCAGCTAGAATTCTGGGCTGGAAAAGGAGCAAATATTAGAGACCTATTCTGCACAACTCCAAAAGTCCTGAAACTCCACGAAAGTTATTTTGGGAAATAATAAAAAATATTGAGCGGAAGAAATACCAGAGGGGGCCCACACCCTGGCCACGAGGGTGGGGGCGCGCCCTACCCCCCTGGGCGCGCCCCCCTGCCTCGTGGGCCCCCTGGTGGCCCTCCGATGCCCATCTTCTGCTATATGAAGTCTTTCATCCGAAGAAAAATCAGAAGCAAGCTTTCGGGACGAGTCTCCGCCGCCACAAGGCGGAACCAATCTAGGGCTCCGGTAGAGCTGTTCTGCCGGGGACACTTCCCTCCGAGAGGGGGAAATCATCGCCATCATCATCACCAACGCTCCTCTCATCGGGAGGGGGCCAATATCCATCAACATCTTCACCAGCACCATCTCCTCTCAAACCCTAGTTCATCTCTTGTATCCAATTCTTGTCTCCAAGTCCGGGATTGGTACTTGTAGGTTGCTAGTAGTGTTGATTACTCCTTGTAGTTGATGCTAGTTGGTTTATTTGGTGGAAGATCATATGTTCAGATCCTTTATGCATATTAATACTCCTTTGATTATGAACATGAATATGCTTTGTGAGTAGTTACGTTTGTTCCTGAGGACATGGGAGAAGTCTTGCTATTAGTAGTCATGTGAATTTGGTATTCGTTCGATATTTTGATGAGATGTATGTTGTCTGTCCTTTAATGGTGTTATGTGAACGTCGACTGCATGACACTTCACCATTATCTGGGCCTAGAGGAAGGCATTGGGAATTAATAAGTAGATGATGGGTTGCTAGAGTGACAGAAGCTTAAACCCTAGTTTATGCGTTGCTTCGTAAGGGGCTGATTTGGATCCATATGTTTCATGCTATGGTTAGGTTTACCTTAATACTTCTTTTGTAGTTGCGGATGCTTGCAATAGGGGTTAATCATAAGTGGGATGCTTGTTCAAGTAAGAATATCACCCAAGCACCGGTCCACCCACATATCAAATTATCAAAGTACCGAACGCGAATCATATGAACGTGATGAAAACTAGCTAGACGATAATTCCCATGTGTCCTCGGGAGCGATTTTCATTATATAAGAGTTTATCCAGGCTTGTCCTTTTCTACAAAAAGGATTGGGTCACCTTGCTGCACTTTATTTACTTTTGTTACTTGTTGCTCGTTACAAATTATCCTATCACAAAACTATCTGTTACCTACAATTCCAGTGCTTGCAGAGAATACCTTGCTGAAAACCGCTTATCATTTCCTTCTGCTCCTCGTTGGGTTCGACACTCTTACTTATCGAAAGGACTACGATAGATCCCCTATACTTTTGGGTCATCAGTCAGCAGCAGTCGGCACACTCAAGCACGACTCTTTGCTCGAGGCCCGATCGAGTTGAGGCTGGCCATCCGCTCCGTCCTCCGGTGCGTCGTCTTCACCCTCCTCGCGTTCCTCGTCCTCGCCCTTGTCGCCGGAGGCGATTTGTTCCGCCGAGTCCTCGCCATCGTCGGGGTTCAGCCAAAACCAGTTGGCCGGCACCTCGGCGCCCTGTTCGTCTAGCTCAGGGATGAAGTCACCGGTGTTGGTGTACTCGGCGATCGCCGCCGCACGTCGAGTGATTGCAGGCCCCACTGCAACCAACTCCTCGCGGGCCTCCTGCCGGAACATGGCCAACTGGGCTAGGTTCAGCCCAGGATACCACGCCTTGACAAACTCCAAGGCCCTTCGGGCGCCTGCCCGAGCGGAAGAGCCCTTCCACGCCTCGAAGCGGCCGACAACTACCTCTTACCAGAGGGCGGACACCACCTGGGCTCCGACGCGCTGCTGACGGTGGAGCGCTCGATGAGCCCGCTGGAGACGAGCTTGAACGGCGAGAAGCTGCTCGCCGAGGGTCCGAGGGGCATTGGGCGCGATTTCTGCACCATCCTGTCTTCGCTCTTTGCAGCGAGCCTCTATGGCTGGGCTGGCGGCAACGGCGTGACCAGGGAATTACTCTGCACAAGAAGGAAAAAGAAGTATGAGGCCGGAGGCCGGCTCATATGACAGACGACAGATGAAAGAAAGGAAAGGATAACTCACCATCGAGCATGTCTTCGATCTCGCCATAGCCGTCGGTGTCGGTGTCAAAACCAGCAGATCTCGGGTAGGAGGTCCTGAACTGTGCGTCTAAGGTCGATGGTAACAGGAGGCAAGGAACACGATGTTTACCCAGGTTCGGGCCCTCTCTATGGAGGTAATACCCTACTTCCTGCTTGATTGATCTTGATGAATATGAGTATTACAAGAGTTAATCTACCACGAGATCATAATGGCTAAACCCTAAAAGCCTAGCCTGTATGACTATAGTAATGAATATCTCGCCCTCCGGACTAAGTCCTCTGGTTTATATAGACACCTGGAGGATCTAGGGTTACACAAGGTCGGTTACAAAGAAAGGAATCTACATGTTTGGTCGCCAAGCTTGCCTTCCACACCAAGGAGAGTCCCATCCGGACATGGGTTGCAGTCTTTGGTCTTCGTATCTTCACAGCCCATCAGTCCGGCACATGGCTAACAGGCCGGACGCCCGAGGACCCCTTAGTCCAGGACTCCCTCAGTAGCCACCGAACCAGGCTTCAATGACGATGTGTTCGGCATGGATATTGTCTTCGACATTGCAAGGCGGGTTCCTCCTCCGATGACTTCCAAGTAATGTATTTGCCTTTTAATTCAATGTCACACCTCTCGGCTTCTGTGCATCGATGGCTTTAGCTTCCACGTGTCGAACGAATGCGGAAGGTCAGGGTATCTTTTGCAAATAACACCCCGGCCATGCAAGAAAGAGCGTCTATTTAAAGAGATTGGATCTTAGATCCATTCTGCACCACGCGGAGAAAATCCTCAGGGATTGCTAGGAAAGACCATTCCAATATGGCTAGCATTCCCAGCTCCTCCTCCTGTTTCGACCCAGAGAAAGGCGAGTGGGAGAAGTGCTTTGGGTCCCACAGTCAATTGGCGAAGTTGCAAACTCATGGATTTCTTCCCCCTGCAGATCTGGTCCCTGTTCGAGCAGGGTTGGCCTCCTTTAATGGCGAGACCAAAGCGGAGGACTTCCCCAATCCATCCGGGGGAGCGAGTGTGTTTCATCCCTTATCTGCTAAGAGGAGTCGGATTTCGAATTCATCCGTTCCTCCGAGGGCTTCTGGAATATTATGGCCTCCAACTACACAACTTTACTCCCGCCTCTATCCTGCACATTGCGGGTTATGTTGCTTTATGCAAACTATTCATGGGTATTGAGGCCCATTTTGAACTGTGGAGAAAGTTGTTCTATCTTGTCCGGCGCAACCACGAGGGGTCAATATTTGAAGTGAGCGGAGCCGAAATATGGCGCATCGCCAATACCGGATACCTGTCCGGCACACCAAAGAAGGCATCTGAAGAATGGCCTTCCGAATGGTTCTACATTGAGAACGTCGCACTTGCCGACCCAGTTCGGAAGGGTCTTCCTAATTTTGCAAGCGTTCCGTTAAAGAAACGCCATAGTTGGCGTCCCCGGAGTCTTGAAGAGGATGATAGTGCGGAAGTTGGTCAGCTCATGAGCAAGATAAAGACGCTTGCCCAGCGACCTCAATAGTGCGAGGGGTCCAGCCACTTCAATACAGAGGGCTTCCAATGTGGCACTATAATGGGGAGGACGACGCCTCCCGCTGTGGTCGGAAAGGTCCGGACACCCCCGCCGCTCCGGCTGTTTAAAGGGGAGGAGGAGGAATTCCTTCGCATCAAGCGCAGAGATGGATACTCTATGTATGACCCTCCCAGCTGGGTAAGTCCTGACCCCTCTGCTTTTACTCATTCCGCTTTCCAAGTCATCTTTAATGAATTCTTAATCCGTCTATTTATAACAGCACTGGCGAAAAATCACCAAGGGGCTTCACAGCCCCGCCCCACACCCAGAGAACCACAACCGGGAGCTTGATCCTGGGTTTGAAGAGGACCCGGATATATTCGTGGTACTTGCGGAAGGGGTGTTTTACCAGGCGAGCTACGATGGCACGGAAGTGGCCATTATCGCCGATTATCCTGGTCTTCTTCCTTCTTCCCACGTAAGTCATCAGGAGAAATCCCCTCTGAAAGAGTTTCCTCGCACTGCCTCACCCACCGCACTATCTCATGCTCCAAAGGGGAGGCGTTCGGCACGTCATGCTACCCTGGGGGCGACCCTAAAGAGAGCGGCTCCTGCGCCGAGCAAGGCCTCTAAAAGGAAGACCGATGAAGACACGGTCAGGCCTTCGTTGATGAGTATGGATTTGAAAGTATGCTTCAGTAGTCACATCCATCTGTGACTGTTATGTTTGTCCTGTATCAGGAAAAAGGTTTGTCGAACTATGTCCGGGAATTCGGCCAGTCGTACTCCCAACAGCCGAGGTGCAGACCCTGCCGGAGAGACGGGGGCCGATACGGGAATGACACCGGACTGTCCTTCGGCCGAGGGCTGGGAAGATATGTCTGTCACCAACTCGGAAGTGGAGAGCGCCATGAATCATCGGCGCCGGAGGGCCGTTTTATGGGACCTTGGCTTCTCAAAAGATGTGTTTGATGCCTTCAGCTCGGCTGATGCATACATCCGAGCTGCTCGAGATGGGCTGGGCAGAGAAACAAAGCAGCGCTTAGTAGATGTGCAGGTAAGGTTTATTTTGTCCGAATAGGATAACCACATGCTAGTAGCCCCCGAGACTGAAAGCAGTTGGCACAAGTGATTTAAGGATCGTTGTATGACCAGGTTCTTACGGAGAAGAACAACCTGCTAGCTCAAGAGCTGGAGCAGTGTCGGACACAGCTAAATGCTGCTATCGCCGAACTGAAAAACTCCAAGAAGGCATCCTCTGGTAATGTTCCCCTCCATCGAAGAATAACAATTATATACCAGTTGTGCTAATACTGTTGCTTATCTCATAATAGGATCATCAGATCAACTAGAACATAAGTTGAAAATCGCTCAAGCGGGAGAGAAAGAGGCAAAAAGACTAAATGCCGTAGGCGAGCGTGTTCTGACCCGAGTCAGGGAGGAGAAAAACAAACTCCAGGATTCAAACACTAAACTGGGCGAAGAACTGAAAGATGTGCGAGCCCAGCTAGCCGACTCCGTGAAGGAGAATAAAAAGCTGCGAGGCGGCATATTCAGTACGTGGCCGAATTTACCTTATAACAGTTTGGAGGTTAAAGTAGCTGATATATCTATGATTGCAGGTATGTTGACGGGCCGTCCCGAAGAGGGGGTGTCCGGATCATCAAGTGATCTTCTGCAAGGGCTTTCGCAATTGCACGAGCAAGCTCGGCAGGCAATGCAGAGTGTAGCCAAGGCCTTATGGCCAGCCGCCTCCCATCTAGGGAGTATGGAGGAGCTTGTAGAGCTGTTCAAGGGAGCACGGCGGCGTATCCGACTATGGAAGATATCAACCTGCCGAGAGGGTGCGTGAGAGGCCTGGGCCATGGTGAAAACGCGGTATACCAAGCTGGATCCAAATCACATGGCCCGGGTCGGACCGCTAGGGTCAAATGGGGAAGAAATTCCCGTTAGTTTAGTATATGACCAAGTAGAGGTGGCCGCTAGATATTCCCAATAGGATTGTAAGTTAGACCGCCTGTTGGACAGTATAGAGGAGGAAGTCTTTGAGTCCTAAGTGATTATGTACTTTCCTTTTAGCTGGATTGTAAAACGATTGTCATGGCCGACCTTTTCGCTTCGACCTCTCGACCCAAAGGTGCGGAGTGTTTTCCGGATACCTGAGCGGCAAAATAAACCGGGGTATGCGGGAAAACCAGGCGTAGGGGTCATAGTTGCTTGAACAGACAAGTTGTATCCGGCTAGTTATGTTATATTACATTAAAATCGTAAGAAACATCTTCCAGAGAGAATAGTTCCGTTAAGGGTTCCTTTACCTGGGTGTGCATGCATCGATGTGCATGTCTGGACTGTGATGAAGAAATCACAATGTGTATAGCTTCTGGGGGTTCATGATGGAACGAACGCAAAAACACCTTTTGTTCACCGACCGAATATTCCCTTAAGAACGCTGGATTTCGGCTTCACCCAGTCTGAGGTACACATCCGGATGACCTGGCAGTAACAATCGCAGAGGTGCTCCCTTTATGCCCTAGCCGAATTAACGGGAACGTAGCGCATAAGCACAGGAGCCAGGTAACCCAGCTTGGCCAAAACTTAATTCATATTGATGCATATAATGGCGAAGAAAAGGTACATATGGGAGAAAACGCATATGTGAGGAGCTTGATGCTCGAAAAATAATAATAGCAAGCTTCTGTCCATGAAGCCCCCAGGTATAATAGACGTACATACTTGAAGATGTATGCGTCGGGGGTGCACGGTCTAACCGCACGAAAGCTTTTAAGGCTAAAGAGAAAAAACAAAAAGAGAGAAAAAATGATGGAAAAAATAGGGGGAAGGAGACAAACAAAGAGTTCGACGCTAGGCATAGAATCTTCGGAGTCTGGCCACGTTCCAGGGGTTCGGCTCTAGTCGATTGTCTGACGCATCACGCAAGCGGTACGCCCCTCCGATGAGAACTTCGTCGATGATGAAGGGACCCTCTCACTTGGGCTTGAGTTTGTCCTTTTTCTTCTCCGGCAGGCGTAGAACGAGTTCGCCGATGTTATAAGTTTTGGCCCGCACTTCTTTGCTTTGATACCTGCGAGCCTGCTATTGATAAAATGCAGAACGGGCTTTTGCAATGTCGCGCTCCTACTCCAGGGCATCTAAGCTGTCCTGCCGATGGAGCTCAGCCTCTCTCTCTTCGTACATGCGCACTCGAGGTGAGTCATGAATAATGTCACAGGGTAGCACTGCCTCTGCGCCGTACACCATGAAGAAAGGTGTGTATCTAGTAGTGTGATTGGGCGTGGTCCGCAACCCCCAGAGTACGGAGTCGAGCTCCTCAACCCAGTGCTTGTCTGATTCTTTCAAAGACTGCAATAGTTTAGGCTTAATGCCGCTCATAATAAGACCGTTGGCTCTTTCGACTTGACCATTTGTCTGTGGATGATAGACAGAGGTGTAATCGAGCTTGATGCCCAGATTAGCGCACCAGATTTTCACTTCGTCCGCTATGAAGTTGGAGCCATTATCGGTGATGATACTGTGCGGAACACCATAACGGTACGACACTGGATATGAATTCTATCACCGGCCCGGACTTGGCCGTTTTAACTTGTTTGGCCTCTATCCACTTCGTGAATTTATCCTCCATGACCAGCAGATATTTTTTCTTATGGCTTCCTCCTTTAAGGGGTCCAACCATATCCAGTCCCCAGACTGCAAAAGGCCAAGTGATGGGGATCGTTTGTAGGGCAGTGGGGGGCATATGGCTTTGGTTGGCGAAGAGTTGGCATCCGACGCATCGTTGGACAAGGTCCTGTGCATCTGCTCGGGCCGTCGGCCAATAAAACCCTGTACGGAAGGCCTTGCTAACAAGGGCCCGAGTTGCGGCGTGGTGTCCGCCGAGACCGGCACGAATTTCAGCCAGGAGCCACCGCCCCTCCTCCTCGGAGATACATCTTTGAAGGACTCCGGTAGCGCTTTTCTTATAGAGTTCTCTGTCGTGAACCTTGTAGGCCTTCGAACGCCGGACAATGCGGCAGGCCTCATTCTGATCCTCAGGAAGTTCCTTCCTATTAAGGTAGGCCAAGAAGGGTTCGGTCCATGGGGCAATGACTGCCATAATGAGATGTGCCGATGGTGTTATTTAGGTGGCTGAGCCTCCGATGATATCGGTGTGTTCGGAATCTGGGGTTGTGTTCGGATCCGGACTAGTGTTGCCGCTTTCCCCCTGCCACACCACGGATGGTTTAAAAAGCCTTTCTAGAAAGATATTAGGTGGGACGGGGTCGCTCTTGGCGCCGATACGAGCAAGAACATCCGTCGCTTGATTACTTTCTCGGGCCAGATGGAAATCGAGCCCCTCGAACCGAGCCGACATTTTTAGGACGACATTACGATAAGCTGCCATCTTTGGATCTTTGGCATCGAAGTATCCATTTATTTGAGATATTGCACGGTTTGAGTCCCCGTTCACTTCCAGGCGCTGTATGCCCATGGAGACAACCATCCGGAGACCATGCAATAAGGCCTCGTATTCGGCTGTGTTATTGGAGTATGTGTATAGTATTTGGAGTACGTACTGAACGACGTCTCCAGTGGGGGACGTTAAAACGATGCCCGCTCCTAGCCCTGCCAGCATTTTGGAGCCATCGAAATACATAACCCAATTGGAATATGTGCCGTACTCTTTAGGGAGTTCGGCCTCTTACCATTCGGCGACGAAGTCAGCCAGTACTTGGGATTTAATAGCTCGACGTGGTTTGTATGTAATATCAAATGGAAGGAGCTCAATGGCCCATTTGGCAATCCGGCCCGTGGCATCGCGATTGTTTATTATGTCGTTGAGTGGTACTTCGGAAGCCACCGTGATCGAACACTCATGGAAGTAGTGTTGTAGCTTTCGAGATGCCATGAAGACCGCGTATGCTATCTTTTGATAATGGGGGTACCGGGATTTGCATGGTGTAAGGACAGTGGATACGTAGTATACTGGCTTCTGAAGGTTCTCGTTCAACGACGAGTACGGCGCTCACCACTTGATGTGTTGCCGATATGTATAGTAACATGGGTTCACCGACGTTTGGCGCGGCCAAGATTGGGTTGCTCGCTAGGAGGGTTTTTATCTCTTCCAGTCTGGCTGTTGCCGCGTCCGTCCACTCGAAGTGATCGGTCTGCCGTAGAAGGCGATAGAATGGCAGTGCCTTTTCTCCCAATCTGGAGATAAAGCGGCTTAGAGCTGCCACGCAACCCGCGAATTTTTGGACTTGTTTGAGGTCTGTTGGCGTAGCCAATTGTGACAGAGCTCGGATTTTGGCTGCATTTGCTTCAATTCCTCTATTGGAAACGATGAAGCCCAACAGCTTTCCTGCGGGGACGCCAAAAACACACTTTTCCTGATTGAGCTTAATGTCATATGCGCGGAGGTTCTCAAACGTGAGACGTAAGTCGTCTATTAGTGTTTCGACGTGCCTTGTCTTGATTACGACGTCGTCCACATAGGCTTCAACTGTTTTTCCGATCTGTTTCTCTAGGCATGTTTGGATCATGTGTTGGTAGGTGGCGTCGGCGTTCTTGAGCCCAAAGGGCATGGTGTTGAAGCAGAATGGCCCATATGGGGTGATGAATGCTGTTGCAGCTTGATCGGATTCCTTTATTTTTATTTGATGGTATCCGGAATATGCGTCGAGGAAACACAGCGAGTCGTGTCCTGCGGTAGCGTCAATGATTTGATCAATGCGGGGGAGGGGGAAGGGATCCTTAGGGCAAGCCTTATTGAGGTTTTTAAAATCGACGCACAGGCACCAGGATTTATCCTTCTTTGGTATCATCACCAGGTTTGCCAGCCAGTCTGGATGTTTTATTTCTCTAATGAATCCGGCCTCGATTAGCTTGGCTAGCTCCTCTCCCATAGCTTGGTGTTTGGGTTCGGAAAAGCGCCGCAGTGTATGTTTTACCGGTTTATATCCCTTTAATATGTTGAGGCTGTGTTCGGCCAGCTTGCACGGGGTTCCTGGCATGTCAGAAGGGTGCCAGGCGAATATATCCCAGTTTTCATTAAGAAAATCCCGTAGCGCGGCGTCGACCGTTGGGTCTAGTTGTGCCCCAATAGATGCTGTCTTCTTGGGGTCCGTTGGATGGACCTGGAATTTGACTATTTCTTCTGCTGGCTTGAAGGAGGTGGATTTGGGGCGTTTGTCTAAGATCACATCGTCCCTGTCCACCTTGGAGCACAATGCAGTTAACTCTTCGGCCGTGAGGGCTTCAGATAATGCCTCAAGGGCCAGGGATGCGGTTTTATTTTTGGCGCGGAGTGCTATGTACGGATCACTGGCGAGAGTGATTATGCCGTTGGGCCCGGGCATCTTAAGCTTCATGTACCTGTAATGAGGTACAACTTGGAAGCGTGTAAATGCCTCTTGCCCCAAGAGGGCGTGATATCCGTTGTTGAAATGGGCCACTTGGAAAGTTGGTTCTTCGGACAGATAATTCTCCGGCGTGCCAAATACCACGTCGAGTGATATTTGTCCCACGCACCGCGCCTCCCAACTGGGAATGATTCCTCGGAAGGTCGTGCTGCTTTGCTCGATGCGGCTCCTGTCTATTTCCATTTTGTGGAGTGTATCTTCATAGATGAGGTTTAGTCCGCTGCCGCCGTCCATGAGAACCTTAGTGAGACGAAAGCCGTCCACGATTGGACTGAGGACCAAGGCAGCTGGTGCGGGGACTGTCCTGTATTTTGGTTCGTCACCGGCATTAAAAGTTATAGCCGTGTCATTCCAAGGATTTAGTGCTGCTATTTGACAGACTTCGGCGAGTCTGCGGAGTGCCCTTTTGCGCCTATTGTTTGAAGCGAATGTCTCGAAGGCCATCAGTACTTTGGGGTCATCGCCTTCTGGGGGGTGTTGTTCTGGGGTATTCTTGGTGAGGATATCCTCGCTGCTCTTGGCCACTTGCTGGAGTATCCAACATGCTCTAAGGCTATATGTTGGTATGTTATCCAGTGTTGCATGTATTTTGCATGGCCCATCGAGCCATCCTTCTAGAACGGTTCTGCGCCCCGTAATGGACTTATATTTCTTTACTATTGGACCGGGCGTGTTACGAGGGTGTGCCCTTTTCGCCTGAATGAGGGGTTGAGTGGGGGCCGATGGTTCCCAACGGGCTGCCTGAGTTTTCCAGGCGCTCTCCATTGTGCTGTACTTCTGTACGATAGTTGCCAAGTCAGTGAAGTGTAATAAGCGACGGCGGTTGATGGCGTTGAGGATTCCCTCGTCCGTGCAATTATTGCAGAACGCTGAGATTGCTTCCTTGTCGCGGCAATCTTTAATCTTGTCTTTGACAAGAAGGAATCTGGCCCAGAAGTGGTGGACCGTTTCCTGAGACTGTTGTTGTATGTTCTGAGAGCACTTATATTTGGGTGGGTGGGTGGATTCAAATCCGAACCCTGACCCAATTTTGTATCTGGAGTCTGAAGGTCTTCCGAGCTTAACAGATCGGGCTCCGGGATATCCACCAATTTCTTAGGCCCGTCATCTGATTCTATGTTCGGAGGGCAGGGTACATCTCCTTGCAGGTGGGTGTCCGGCTCTTCGAAACCGGAGATTCGGACGTAGTCCGTCCTTAGTATGGAGGGAGAGTCGTCATCTTACTCCTCGACTACCGCTATCTGGTGGGTGATCGGCGGAGATTTGATTTCTCTCTGATCGGGTTTAAGCCCAGTTCGATCGTAGTCTGTAGCGACCCCCAGGGTGGCGATGCAATCTAGGAGCTCGTTTAAAGACGAAAGCTCCACTGGATCCATCTGCTTGGAGTGTTAGGAGTCGATACGAAGGGGATTTTCGATGACCCGGGAGGTCATCGTTGGCTCAACGACCGAAAGGGCGGTCATGGTAAAGCCGCCCAGCCGGAGGGTTTGGCCTGGGGCCAGTGCTCCTCCAGCGATGATATTGTCCTTGAGAACAAGGCGAGCCATCGATCCTGTCATCGACGTCACAGGGGAACTCTCAATGAAAGCACCTATGTCGGTGTCAAAACCGGCAGATCTCGGGTAGGGGTCCCGAACTGTGCGTCTAAGGTTGATGGTAACAGGAGGCAGGGGACACGATGTTTACCCAGGTTCAGGCCCTCTCTATGGAGGTAATACCCTACTTCCTGCTTGATTGATCTTGATGAATATGAGTATTACAAGAATTGATCTACCACGAGATCGTAATGGCTAAACCCTAAAAGCCTAGCCTATATGACTATAGTAATGAATATCTCCCCCTCCGGACTAAGTCCTCTGGTTTATATAGACACCGGGAGGATCTAGGGTTACACAACGTCGGTTACAATGAAAGGAATCTACATGTTTGGTCGCCAAGCTTGCCTTCCACGCCAAGGAGAGTCCCATCCGGACACCGGTGCAGTCTTCGGTCTTCGTATCTTCACAGCCCATCAGTCCGGCCCATGGCTAACAGGCCGAACGCCCAAGGACCCCTTAGTCCAGGACTCCCTCAGTCCGACAGAGCTTTTTCCCGCTCGACCCACTTTGAGCGCTCGGTCTCAAACTCGACCTGGAGGGTGTATTCCGCCTCCTTGAGATTCTGGAGCTCCGCCTTGTGCTGGTCCGCCAACTTCTTGGCCAGGCGGCCGCGCTCCTCGGCCGCCTTGCGGCACTCCTCCTCCTTGGCACGCAGCATGGTTTGGGCTTCGCCCAGGTGCTGCTGCAATGTGGCGTTGGCTCCTGCAAAAAGACAAGAAAGAAAAGATAGTCAAACAATCAACAAAGAAGAAAAGTGGTTGCTGGGACATCTGGCCTGACTGCTCAGCAGTCGGCCCGAATCTTGGGGGCTACACCAAGCGGGTGCACTGATGCGCCCCCGCAAGAGAGAAAAGATGAAGGCTTACTCCGGCTGTCGGACAGGTCAGCGGTCCGCTTGGCCTGCTCCTGGACCTGGGAGTTGAAGGCGGCCGCGCAGATGTTGTGGTAATCCTGCAACAAAGGCAACATAATAAAAAGTCAGCACTCGGAACTTACCTTTAAGTTCCGAGCCGCCTACTCAGCAGCCGACCCGGAACTCGGGCGCTACACCTAGTGGGTGCGCTGGCGCGCCCCCACGGAAAATTACAAGAATCAAAAACAAAGCAAAGAAGCGTACCCGGACGACCGCTCGCATTGCCAAGAACGCCTTTGTATACTCCTGGAGGGCGGCGCCTTGGGCCTAAAGCTCGGCCCGAACGTCGTGCGCGGCCGTGTTCAGGACACCCGTCCCACCCCCAGGCGTCCATTCTGGTGGAGCGGCACTGGTGGCCTCTGCATCAGGGGCCGAGGAGCTTGCGGCCCCGATCTCCTGCGCCCGTGGCACTGAAGCCGCCTTCGCCGCACGCTGGCGCGCCGGAGTACGGACCATGGGGGTCACCCCCACCACCAGCTCGCCACCGACCGGCGGTGCCAGTGGCACGCCAGGCCAACTGCCTTGGGCCTCGACAGTCGGCGCTTGCGGGGGCGGAGGTGTCATCCCTCCGCCACCCCGATCACGGATGCAGAAGCGGACCACTCAAGAGAGAGCTGGGCCCTGCTCAAGCAAGAAAAAAAGGAAACTCAGAAAGAGTTTGCAAGAAAGAAGAAAAGGAAAACGCAAGAGAAAGCAAGCACTTACGCAGACACCGTCGAGGGCTGCTTCGGGGCCCTCTAGAACTGGGCCGCCTTCGTAGCGGCCTCCTGCAGCCTGGTCGCTGCGGCCGGGTTCTTGGGCTTCTTCAGCCGGCTGGCGAACAACAACGAGCTTGCTCGGCACTTCGGCGCGCCGCCTGGTGCAGCCTGCGTGGCTGAAGAGCTCGCGCCCGCCTTGTCAGCGCCGTGTGTGCGGCGCAAATCATTCTCCTCCTCCTCATCGTCGGGCCAGTCCTCGAGGCCGCCTACTCCTCCGGAGCCGCCTGCTCCACCATCGCCGCCCGTGGCGTCGTCCTCCTTCATCGCGGCTGCCCCCAAGTGGGGTTCATCTACGTCGCCCCTCGACCGGTCCGGCATGTATTTATGACCCGGCTCCAGGGCGTCGGCGGCCGACTTGGTCGTGAAGACCTGCGCCATTGCCGACTGATCAGGCAAAGAAGAAGAAGAACTCGAACAAGCGAAGAAAAGAAAAGCACAACAAGAATCACCGCAAGCGGCGGGTCTGCGCGATCGTACGGCCGCTTGCCGAACTGTCAGTCCTTCTCCGACAGCTTGCAGTTGGAGAAGTAGTTGACCAGCCGGACCACCTCCACGTCCGGCAGCTCCTTCGAGCACATCCGGCACGGGTCCCGGTGCCCGCTCATGCTGCTGATGATGTGCGTCCGGGCTTGGAGGGGGAGCACTCGGCGCGCCATGTAGGCGGCCAGCAAGTCCGAGCCCTTGAGGCCCTCCGACTCCGTCATCACCTGGAGCCGGGCGAGGGCGGCGTTGGAGGCGGCCGATAGTGTGGCGGCTTGTACCGCTAGTTGGCACGTGGCTCAACAGGCGGGCCGGCTACATAAGCCGGCAGGTTGATGTAGTCCAGCGTCGGATGAAGCTTCTTGTTGTAGAAATAGGAGTTCTACCAGAGTTTGGCCGACTGCAGCAGGGTGATAGACGGGAACCGGTTCTCGGTACCCGGATGCCGCACCGCTACGCAGGCTCCGCACTGAGCCGGCATGCCCTTGGCGGCGGTGTCGAGCTTGATGTAGAAGCACTCGGCTCAGAGCTCGAGGGTGGGGAGAGTGCCGAGGTAACCTTCGCACATAGTGACAAAGGCGGCCAACAGCACCACCGTGTTGGGCGTGAGGTGGTGCGGCTGGACTTGGTAGAAATTGAGGAAGGAGCGCATGAAGCAGCTCGCCGGAAGGCCGAAGCCGCGAAGGAAATGCGAGCGGAAGACAACGCGCTCGTCCTCTTCCGGCACCGGCGAGATTTCAGCTGCAGGAGGGACGCGTACCTTCACGTGCGCCTCGTGGGGCAGGCGCCGCGTCTGGTGGAGGAAGGCGAGGTGGTCCTCGTGGACATTATAGCCGTCCCTGTCGCCGGCCCGTAATCGTGCCATGGATGAAGGAGATCGTCGGAGGCGCGGTGCGGTGGCGAGCGGGCGAAAACCGCGGCGGAGCAAGAAGGCCGCGACGAGGAGAAGCTCGGCGACACAGAGCTGCGGCAGCGCTTCGGCAAGAGGAAGAGGCGCTGCGCCAGTGGAAAGGAGAGGAGGAAGAATGGCAAAGGAGAAGGGAGAGGAGGGCGCGCGTGCGTCTGCCGCCCCCTGCTCCCCCTACTTATAGCCCCAGGCGGCGGAGCTGAGGGGGCGAGAATGTGGGGGATCGTGGGATTAACTGTGCCCATGACCCCACGACCCCACGTTTACCGTGCAGTAACGGCGCGTATTAACTACGCCCCAGAATCCCAACCGTTCGCCTCGGCCGCAGCGGATCCGCGTGCGTGCCGAGGCCCGGTAGTGTCGGGCCCCGGCCTGCAGCAACGTCCCGTCGCGCGCGTGGGATGGCAGGCTGGCCCGGCTGGCTGGCGCCGCGTGGCGTGCGGATAGCGGGCGGCAAGCCTGGCGCCCGGCTGGCATGCCACCTGGCTCCCGCCACGATGTTTCAAAATCACCAGGCGGCCTGCCTAGTCACGTCCGACTCCAACCAGTCGGCACTTCAGAAGCCGGACGAAGCAAAGCAACCAGACCATTCGGAGTAGGAAGCTGTTGAGGCTCCTCGCCCTTTCAGCCGCGGTGCCGATCCAGCTTTGGGGACTACTGTCCGAGTAAATGACCACGGGTAGCCTCATCAGCTCCCCATGGTATTTCAAGACATCGGGGCCGGCTGCGCCCCTCAAGCATCAAAGACAAAGGGCCTCCTTCTTGGGGCCGGCTGGTCCAAATGACCGGCTGCCAGAAGGCGGCGGAATCCAGAAGACGGACATGAAGTGGACCTACTCCTAGTAGGCGGCCTCCACGGAGGCCGGCTCCTAGCAGGCGGCCCCTCGTGCCCTCAAACTTAGCACCCACATAATCATGACGAGACGGGGCGTGTATATAGTGCAGCATGTCACCCCCGAATCCAGGGCGGAGCGTGGCCACAATGCAGCGTACCGGGCGGACATCCCCCGCCCGGCGCGACACTGTTGCCATGCGGCCTATGACATCACCCGTGGCAGAGGAAGCCATGCTCCCACGACGGGCTGCCGGTACATCCCGCAGGCGGCGGGCCCTACCTGTCTATGAGAAGCCAGAAGGCGACAAGCCCAGACCAGTCGGCTGAGGGGGAGGCCGGCTCCTAGCAAGCGGCCCTCTCCCTCCCTTGAAGTTTGTGCTTTATTAACTAGAAGAGACGGGGAGTGGCTAAAGTGAACGCCCACCAGGCGGCGGGACTGTAGCCATGCTCTCCCCGATAAAGAACACATCATCAGAGACCCTGCCACAGTACTCAGCAGCCGGCAAGACTCGCAAGCGGCGGGCGCGGCCTGTCGGCCAAGTACAAGATAGCCGGCGGGACCCACCTGGCGATGGGCCCCAGCAGCCGGCGGAGAAGCCGGCCACCAGAGACACTGACAGCCGGGTCCTACACCCTGCCAGATTACCGTTGTACCCTTGGGGGGTAGGCCTATATAAACCCCCCAGGACACCCATGCAAAGGGTTCAGCCTCTTAGATAGCACACACACCATAGAGAGGAGAATAGAGCTAGCCGTGCCCTCCTTCCTCCTCTAGCTGAACAGCTCAAGGAGCAAGCTTGTAGCTACTTGTTGAGATAGTGATCATGCGGAGACCCCGCAGAGCAGGACTAGGGGTGTTATCTCCTAGAAGAGCCCCGAACCTAGGTAAGATGCGTCGGCATACATGCCTACGCCTTATCCCGTTTCCAGGCACCGGCGACGTATTACTCTCCCCCACCATGACAACGCATCCTTTGGCATATGTCGCACGAAACCCCCGATAGACAGTATATCCTGGTAGTAGTACTAGTAGAATTGAGATTTAATGCACTTTCTTCCCCGTCTTTCACTCTTCTTCCTCCTCTCTTCCCCATCGTCGGCCGCACACCATTTCCCCCCGCTCACTGCTCGGCCGCCCGCGCCATCTTCCTTGGTAGCTCGCGCGTACCATATCCCCCCGCTCACTGCTCGGCCACACATGCCATCTTCTTCGCTCGCCTGCCCGAATCCACTTCCCCACTGGCTCGCAGGCACTGAAAACCCCGATCACTCAGCGCCCAAAAAAACCTATGGCAGAACTGACTGACACGCAGAGCCGCGATTGGAATTCCCTCCCCGATCTTCTCTTGGAGTAGATCTTTAATCGTATGGACCTACTCAACACCGTCCGGCTGGCCGCATGCTCGGTGCCTTTGTACCATCTACTCATCTGCAACTGGCCGGCTCTTTTCATGACACCCTACTTGCTGATGCCCGATCCTCGCAAGTGGCCCAGACACCGACTTGACGATCCTACGGATGTTGCCGTGGTGCCCCTCGACATGCTAGCACTACCCGTCCACCTGTCCTTCATGTGCGACCACTACTGGGCGGGCATGAAGGCCAACTGGATCGTCCTCATCCACCAATCCAGTAGTCCGTGGCGTCTTGTGGATATCTACACCCAGCGAGAGATCACCCTTCCATCATTGGATACCGCCGCCATCGAGCCTCGCGGCTCGCCGGACACTCCTGCCTACTACGCATGAGACAGGTCAAGCTTTTGGCTCGACCTCTGTTTGCTGAAAGTTGTAATCTGCGAGTGCTCACACCATCAGAAGACTACATGGATTACAAGCTCATTGCCTTGTTCAACATGGAATTAGTCTATCTGGAATCCGGTCGCCATACATGGTTATGGCTCATCGTCAGTCCTGTTGAGGCAACATTTTTGTCTGATGCTATAGTGCACGATGGCATCGTTTACGCGGTCGACGCACAGATTGGCTGCCTATACTGGTGGAACCTATCGTTGTGTAATTGTTCTATCTCATCTCATCTTTACCTTATGAAAACGACTGCCTGTTCATTGTTACGAATTTAGAATAGATGGTATGTCTATAACCACATCATTGCTATATGTTCCTCTCATTTCCTAGATTTTTATGACCACACATGTCATTGTTAGAGTTGATATGAGAACAATTGGCATCTAATGATTGTTAGAATATATATTATGACCATAACCTCATGATTGCCATATGGTACTCTCATTTCCAAGATTTTTATAACAATGCATGTTATTGCTTAGAGTTGATATGAGAACAGTAGTAAGTGCTATGGTAGAATATGAGTAGGCCCTGTCATAGCTGTTTTCCTCTCATTGTTACATGATGTTTGAACCCTGACATATTACTAGAATATGAAAGCCATTGGCTTATTTTTTTTAACTAGTGGTATGATTATGACCACGACATTGCAACTCTCTGTCTATGATATGTGTCACTGTTTTAATAATCTTAATTCCACACATACTCTGAACATGATTGTTTATTTTTGTCCTTTTGGTCTCCAATTTGAATTGTTGCAGCAGACGCAAATGCGTTGGCCTTCATGATTCCAGGATCTGGAATCATACCAGCCGATGGGTGGTGGTTTATCGCTCGTTCAGCTGACGACAGTCATTTGATGCTCATTCGCACGTACCAAATTAACCAAACCATTACATCAAACCACATGCAGTACAATGCCTAGGGCGTTCGTGACATTGATGGCTATGGCTGCTTCATGTTCGAGAAAGATCCCAGCTCCATTGGGCCAGGCATATTCAACTAGAGGCGGGTTTACAGCCTCGGCAACCACTCCATGTTCCTCAGGCTCAATTATCCGATCATCCAACCAATCATCGATCATATCACCGGCGATGATTACCGTGCTATGCAACTTCCATTCGCCAGGGGGGACTGTGTTTACACATCATACAATGGGTTTCATGAATCACCATATCCAGAGATTCGTCGACACCGCTTGTTGCCAGATAATCTTCAGTGTGTGAAAGGCATCAAGCTTCCATGCGATGGATGGCTTTTGCAAACCCGACATGCGGCGATGTGGTTCATGCCAACAGCAAATATGCACAACTTGATTCGTACTGATATCTAGACTGAGCCATGTATTCTGCTGCTGTAGCACGATCCTCTTTTGTTGGATATTATGTACTGCTGTTAGTTTGAAGCACTCCTCTGGTTTGAAGGATACATACCTTTCTGGGATCAAGTGCATCCTAACTCACCTGCGTAGGATGTACTGATAATGATGATGGAGATGTTGTGCAGAAGCCATATATATATATATATATATATGTATATATCTCAATTAGGCTTCAAGTGCGTACTTATTAGTTAAACCTATGGTTAAAATGTGACACTAAATTCGACTAGTAAGTAGTATAGTAGTAGTACTAGTATACGTCGGTCAAATTATTCATCATGTCCACACATTGAATTGACGTGACAACACGCTGCGCGTGAGGTGACACAAGAATCCCGGCGGCGTGTTCGGGTATTGTGGACTTCAGATTTGGAGTACCACTTATCTGTCGAAATCTTTCATCATTCACTTAAAACAGTCGATTGATCATACATTGAGTACCATATAACTGGAATTAACCGATGCAAGTCCAAGAAGGATTGGCCGGTGCTGCCGGCCGGCGTCAAGTTCAATCCCATGGATCAGGAGCTGATCGAGCACCTTGAGGCCAAAGTAGTGCTGACAGTACGAGATCTCACCCTCTCATCGATTTGTTCATACCAACCATCGACAGCGAGCACGACATATGCTACACCCATCCTAAGAAACTTCCAGGCAAGACACCGATCGGCCGTCTACTTGCACAAACATATTCCTTTGTTTATAGCTCTATTTTTATTTTTAGACGCAGACCTAGTGACGCAATTACAATTTGACAGTTAGTAAAAAGTGAAACAAGTGACTGCAACATGCCAAAGATGTTATGAAAATGCCAACTACGTACACTAAAACCTGTATTGGACAATGCTGCAGGTATCACACTGAGTGGCCTAAGAAAGCATTTCTTTCAGCGCAATTCCAGGGCGTTCAAAAGGGGCACGTGGATGCGTCACAAGATACAGTTGAGTGGGGCATGCACGCGATGTGGCACAAGACCGGCAATACCTTGCCGGTGATGGTCAACGGCCGACAGACGTGTAGCAAAAAGGTTCTGGTGCTGCACACCAACAAGAATTTCAACCAGCGGAGGACCAACTGGGTGATGAACTAGTACCACCTCGGGGACCTGGAGCAAGAGAAGGAGCGGGAGCTGGTCCTCTGCAAGATTTTCTACCAGGCGAACACTAGGGCCAGGAGTAAAAAGATTATAAGTTAGTTTGGTATTGGTACTTGTACTACCTTGCCGTCCGCAAGTTGGTATTGTTGTTAACGGTCTTTTGGTATGAACTTGGAATTTGCTTCCAACCATCATGCCGAGGGTCGACGTGGATATAAAGCTGAATCATTTGTTTCAAAACGAATTTTCAGGCACCTGATTTTTATTTGATGGGTAGCATAGGCACCTGCCATTCGAATTCCCAGTTCTCCAAATTTTTCAAAACAAGTGCATGCACTTATTATCACGATGAAAAAACAATATACCTGCTGCATCCCAGTTATCAGTCTGTACTTGCAGAATTCTCTCGTTTATTGAGCAGGTATATTGTTTTTTTAGGTCGAGCAAGTTTCAACTGGGCTGTAGACTGCCCAGGCTTGTTTTTTTAACAGGCCCAGCCCATGACGACAACAGGGCACAAACATCCAGCAGGTATCTACTGGCCTCTGGCCCGCCAGCGTTAGTTATATTTTGTCTTACAACATCCGCAGGCAGTTTTTTACTCAATCAAACACACAGCCCAGTTCTATTTTCCTCTTGAAACGCCATGTCCTACATCCGTTTTCTAATCTCTACCTATAGTTTTACTAGTTCATATACACGCATCATTATTTTGAAAATACATAAAGTTCCCTTTTCATATTTACATCCTTATTTTTGTTGTTGTTTTCCCTCCCAGCGCTGATTTGTTTACCACTGGTTTTCCCTTAAACCAACTCAATTGTCCCATGTCTTATTTGCTTACAAAAACAAAACGATTTTTTGGCAAATCAAGAAGTTCTTAAAAAAATGTTTATCATTTCAGGATTACAACAGTTCGGACTCCGCCAAATTTGCAAAATAAGGTTGAACTTTTTGACCGTGGTCCTGGGCAGAAAATGGGATGTAATAAATTGCTTCAGAATTACCAAATGGGCTGTAAATTATAAAAAAATAGCAAATGGGCTCTATGTTATCTGCCACAGATTTGGATGCTGACTTGTGGGCCTACTAAGTTCATGTGTACACAAGGTTTCTCAAAAAAAGAAACTTAGTCAACAATCGACTCTACCAGCGTCAGACCGTTAGATGTCAATCTAACGGCAATCGTGCTTCTTCAGTCTTTGATCTTCCTGCTCCGGCTGCCCAAACCAGCGCCGACGGAACCACCAGCTACCGCCTCCCGTAGCCAGCTGTGCTGCCGGGCAGGCCTCACGGCCCCACCATACTCGCATCCCTGGCCTTTCTATCCCTCTACTCACCCACACCTCCTGTTATTTTCCGGCGACGGCAGCCGAACCAGTCAACCCTTGTATTCCCCACCGCATGGGCAGCCACTGTGGTGTCTTCCCCGGCTCCGTGTCGTTCCCTTCGTAGGCCTCGCCGTCGTCCACCGCCCTGGTGCTCTCGGCGTGGCGTGGTCAACTAACGACATCCATCGGAAGTGGACTGTACGTGGAGAGGCTGACAGCTGGGTCCACGGCCGCACACAAGGAAATGCCTGCTTATTACGCGCAAAATAATGATTCCTCCACCTGAGAACTTGGACCCACCGGAAGGGCCTCTGTATTTCATGAAAAAAC